>NC_136107.1:27081461-27317609 GCF_965212315.1 Lampetra planeri
GAGCAGTGATCTATTATAGATTTGAATTTCAAAAAGGCGCATTAGCTTATTAGATTTTAAGCTAATTACCCACTTAAATACGATACATTTAGTTTCAACCAATGTAATTGTGATGAAGTGTAGATTACCCCCCCCCCATCTCACCGATCGCTGCGGAGTTGTAGATCTCTGCCCAACGGAGACGCCTTTAGGAATCTCTTTTTTTTTGTTAATAAACTTTTCACATCGATTGATGTGATGTGATTTATTCCAGAATTCGTTTCCGGAATATCTCTTTTTTTGTTAATAAATTTGATTAGCGGATGCATTTAAGAAATTAGACTATGGGGAGCGGGCGGGGGGGGGGTGTGAGCCGCATTGAAGAATCCCTCGCTGGGGATTGGTTATATTTTATAATATTAATGAAGTACCTTACCCGCTGCTTAAAATCACCTGGGTAAGGCAGACGCTTCCGTTAATTTGCATCCACGGGGGCTATGCTATTATTCATGAGCAGTGTAATTCACGCAGCACATTTCATGATTATGCGTTCTAAACTTGGACATTAACGTTAATTGCAATAGTTTTCGCCATGCGCTCGGCAATGAATGAATAAATAAAGCACCACACTCACAATGAATACGCGCAACGTGAAACAATTATTGCCACAATGATATCTCACAACAGAGCGGTGCTAAAGTGGTTACATTCCATAACGTCATCTTTTAAATCGTATTCAATTATTTAAAAACGAATATGGAAATCGACGTATAATATTAATTCACGTACCATCCTGTACAATAATTACAATAATGCCATGCTCCCACGTCCATGCGATTCAATGTATACGGAGAGGAAACGAAGTTATAATGCACGCGAATATGATTCATGTGCCCGAGGGTATATCACAAAGCAATGATGCGCTGCCTCGGCGAATTGTGGTTAATAGGATACAAACTACGGCGCATCGGAGACGACACGCGCACAAAGACCCCCCCCCCCATCCAGGGTAGCCTCCAACAGACTGCTGTTGGTGCACAGGGGCCGTCTGTAGTATTCCAGCACCTGCGATCCGCACAGCGCGCCAGGAAAATGTCGTTTGGGTCGATTTAAATATCCGCCACTGTTATTGTCGGTTGTGAGCGCGCGTCCAACTCGGGGTGTGCGGGTTCGTAGCGCATTGCGCTGCGCCGCAAACACAAAGCAATGCCCCGTGACGACTTAACGGGCGGCCGTGGCGGCGGGGCAAGTGCTCTCCGCGAGCCCCGATGAAGACCGGAGCGGCACACGAGGGGGGTGGGTGGCCAGCACCACGCCCGCGCCGCCTTTGTCTCTTCCCAGTGGCGATGCTTAACACACCGCACCAGGTACTCATTTGAGGCTGAGACGACCTAGGGGAGGCCTCGTCACTGGTGCTGACCGTTAGCGGGAATCTAACTCGGGTCACCAGGCTCGTAGCACAACGCGCTAACCGCTGCGCCCCCCCCACCACCACACACACACAAGACAAAGAACCCCCATATAGCCTTGAACGGGCGGTCTTGGCAATCACACACACACCCACACAGACCATGGTGTTCAGAAACGTGCTACCAGGCCTGAGTTTTATCCTGAACACTCCTGAGCCCTCTCTCCATCAACACCGCCGCCACCACCACCACCATCATCTCTCTGTCTCTTTCTCTCTGAAATCCCCAATTTTAGAATCTCTCTCCCTCTCCTCCCTCTCCCACCCACCCACCCGACTTCTTCCTCCCTTAACCGTCGCGCTCACGCACCGCCATTCCTCGCGCGCTAATGAGTCCGTTCACGACTTGGCGGGGCGCTCCTCCCGCGGGGCCAGAGTCGCTCTCGTGTCTGCCCAGCGCGCGGGGGAGGGGGGGGCATGAGCGAGAGAGCGAGAGGAGAGAGCGAGGAGAGAGAGTGGGAGAGAGTGTGAGAGAGAAGGAGACCTCGACTAGAAATGAACTTGGGAGCCAGCGCCGTGAGCCGAGAGAGCGAGGAGGAGAGCGAGGGGAGAGAGCGAGGGAGCGAGGGAGGATCGAGGCGGCACACGGCTTCCCCACGTCGCTGAAGGAATGGGCGAGGCGAGTTCACGATGTTTGCGCGTGCGTGTCTGTGGGGAGCGGCAGTGTGTAGCGGTTCCGCGCTATACGAACCCGGGGGCCTCCACTAGGTCGACTCAGCCACAAGTGAGTCACTGGTGCGGTGCGTAAACATCACCATCGGGGAGACAAAGGCGGCCCGGGCGTGATGTTGGCACACCCACCGCCTCGTGTGCCGTGCCGGCCTTTCATAGGTGCTCGCTAACAGCACTTGCCCTTACAGTTTTTTACAGTCTTTACGGGAGATCTTTGTCTTTGTCTCTCTGTGCATCTGTGCTGTGTAGGCGGGCGGTGGCGGAGATGTGCGTGATGATGTTGTGGATGGTGGGCAAGACGGTGCGAGGCGTCAATGGGACTCACCTCTGAAACGGCACCCACACAGACCCACGTACTAACAATTGTATGCACCCAGACACACGTTTAGCTGTGAGTGCGTGTGTACACGCGTAGTGGAGCGGTGGTCTAGCGGTTAGCGCGCTGCGCTACGAACCTGAACCCCCCTAGTTTGATTCCCGCTCACGGACAACACCAGTGACGAGTATCTGAACCGGTCCTGGGCCTCCCTTAGGTCGACTCAGCCTCAAATGAGTATCTGGTGTGGTGCGTACACATCGCCACTAGGGAGACAAAGGCGGCCGGGCGTGGTGTTGGTCACCCACCCCCTCGTGTGCCGTGCTGGCCTTCATAGGTGCTACTCGCTAAAATCACTTGCCCCTACAGTCTGTTAAGGCTATACGGGGGATTATTGCCATTGTAAACGCGTGCCACACAAACGATACAAAGAACACCCGTCTCGTCTTATCAGACTGTTGGGGCAAGTGCTGTTAGCGAGTAGCGCCTATGAAGGCCGCCACCTGTTCTCTATGGAGACAAACGGTAGGCCGGCGTGGTGCTAACCACCCACCACATTTGTATCCCCAGAGAGCTCGAGACGAAGGTCTCCTGGGAGACCTGACGCGCCGGTTCTCACTTCAAGGCGAGTCCACCTAGGGGAGGCCCAGGACTCGGTTCGGGTCGCCCGTAGCTCAATGCGCTCACCATTGCGCCACCGCTCCTCACATAGATACACACATATATATACACACGCGGGCACATGAAAGACAAGAATCTTACAGACTCGCAGAATCGGGTGTATGTTGTGCCGTGGACACAGATACGTAACGTAGTTAGACAAAAAGCATTGGCGTATACCAATACAGAAGATACGCGCAGCAGAAAGACACGTATAGAGAGATACAGTACCAAATCTTGACTTGAAGCTTTCGTGAATGCAGGAATTCATATTCTTTGGGTCTTTCAGTAAAGTCACGTAGATAGGTTCAAAAACAATAAAAAAACGACGACGTTTCGATCGCAACACAAGCGGTCGTCATCGGGTGTGTTGCGATCGAAACGTCGTGGTTTTTTGTACATTTGTTTTGAACCGACCTACGTTACTTTACCGAAAGACGCAAAGAAGATAAAGTAGCGTACAGAAAATACAGATTTACACACACACACCATAATGTACACAAAGACACACACCATAATGTACACAAAGACACACACCATAATGTACACAAAGACACACACCATAATGTACACACAGACACACACCATAATGTACACACAGACACACACACCATAATGTACACACAAACACACCATAATGTACACAAAGACACACACCATAATGTACACACACATCATAATGTACACAAAGACACACACCATAATGTACACACAGACACACACACCATAATGTACACACAGACACACACACCATAATGTACACACAGACACACACACCATAATGTACACAAAGACACACACCATAATGTACACAAAGACACACACCATAATGTACACACATATCATAATGTACACAAAGACACACACCATAATGTACACAAAGACACACACCATAATGTACACAAAGACACACACCATAATGTACACAAAGACACACACCATAATGTACACACAAACACACCATAATGTACACACAGACACACACACCATAATGTACACAAAGACACACACCATAATGTACACAAAGACACACACCATAATGTACACACAAACACACCATAATGTACACACAGACACACACCATAATGTACACACAGACACACACACCATAATGTACACACAGACACACACACCATAATGTACACACAGACACACACACCATAATGTACACAAAGACACACACCATAATGTACACAAAGACACACACCACAATGTACACACATATCATAATGTACACAAAGACACACACCATAATGTACACAAAGACACACACCATAATGTACACAAAGACACACACCATAATGTACACAAAGACACACACCATAATGTACAAACAAACACACCATAATGTACACACAAACACACCATAATGTACACACAGACACACACACCATAATGTACACAAAGACACACACCATAATGTACACACACATCATAATGTACACAAAGACACACACCATAATGTACACACAAACACACCATAATGTACACACAGACACACACCATAATGTACACACAGACACACACCATAATGTACACAAAGACACACGAATACAAATGTACACACAGAACACAAAACAACTAATACAGGAAAGGGGGTCGGTGGCCAGCACCACGCCCGGCCGCCTTTGTCTCCCACAGTGGTGACGTTTACGCATCGCATCGGGTACTCTTTTGAGGCCGAGTTGATGTAGGGGTAGACCGCATCAAATAATCGTCACCTGGGGTTGGTGGCCGTGAGCGGGAATCGAACTCTGGGGAGCGGGTTCGTACCGCAGGGCGCAAACAGATGCGCTATCGTTTCCACAAAAACAAAGGTCCACCGTATAGCCTTAACAGACTGTAGGGGCAAGTGCTGTTAGCAAAAACTTTTGAAGGCCGAAACGGTACACGAGGGGGTGGGTGGCCAGCACCGCGCCCGGCCGCCTTTGTCTCCCCTGTAGCGATGTTTACACACTGCACCGGGTACCCATTAGAGGCTGAGCCGACCTAGGGGAGGCCCAGGACCGGTTGAGATAATCGTCAAAGGCACAGACGTTCACGAACACCGGCGTACACCTATAGCCAATGTTGTTGTTAAACTGCCGTGTGAACGGAGTTGGCGAGCACCTGTTGGGGCCCGCTACGCTCAGCACCGCACACGCGCGAAGCCGCAAGCGAGCCAATGTTCGTGTCGCGCCACTTCGCTCCGCTTCGCTTCACGTTGAGGCGACCCCAAGGGAGCGTCACGGGCCAAGTTCAGGCACCGATATCCACCCACGCCGCGTGTGTTGCGTGCGTGAGCGTGCCTGCGTACGCACACGGTAGGGGGAGCGGTGGTGGAGCGGTTAGCGCGCTGCGCTACGAACCCGGCGACCCGGTTTCGATTCCCGCTCACGGCAAACACCCAGTGACGATTATCTGAACCGGTTCTGGGCCTCCCCTAGGTCGACTTAGCCTCAAATGAGTAACCGGTGCGATGTGTAAACATCGCCACTAGGAAGACAAAGGAGGCCAGGCGCGGTGTTGGCCACCCACCCCCTCGTGTGCCGTGCCGGCCTTTATAGGTGCTCGCTAACAGCACTTGCCCCTACAGTCTGTACAGGCTATACAGGGGGTCTTTGTCTTTGTACACTACCCTTGCCCGTCCCACGTTGTGTTCCAGGATGGGGGAGTTTCCCCCTCCCCCAGCACCTCACAGAAAGGCTCTCGGCAAATCTGCAAACCTGTTCCTGCCCCGCGAGTGTGTACGGGACGGTCGCGGATGCGCAGCGTTACGAACCCGGCGAACCCGCGTTCGATTTCTCGCTCACGGCCAACACCCAGTGGTGACGGTTGTTTGAACCTGGTCCTGGGCCTCCCCTAGGTCGACTCAGCCTCGGAGACAAAGGGGACCGGGCGTGGTGGTGGCAAACCCACCCCCCTCGTCTGTCGTGGCGGCCTTCATCGATGCTACTCGCTAACGGCACTTGCCCCAACAAGTCTGGTAAGGCTATACGGGGGGTTTTGTCTTTGTGTGCGTGAGTGCGTGTCGGTCCTGGGCCTCCCCTAGGTCGAATGAGCCTGAAATTAGTGCTTGATGGGATGTGTGGAAACTTCGCTAGGGAGACAAAGGCGGCCGGGCGTGGTGCTGCCTACACCGACCTGTCTAGTCGCGGCCTTAATAGGTGCTCGCTAACAGCACTTGCCACATCAGCCTGTTAAAGGTTCTTTGAGGGTGAGTGGGTGGGGGGGATATATTTTCCTTTGTGTCTGTGGAGAGCGGTGGCGCAGTGATTTGCGCACTACGCAATTAAAATCGGCCATCTGAGTCCGATTATGTGATTAACGTAAATGAACGATTTCTCCACTCGTTTTGGGCCTCCCCTATGTCGACTCAGCCTTAAATGAGCACGTGATGCCGCGTGTAAACATCGCCGCTGGGGAGACAAAGGCGGTCGCGCGGGCGTGGTGTTGAACACCCCCACCCCCTCGTGCGCCGTGCCGGCCTTCATAGGTGCTCGCTAACAGTACTTGCCCCTACAGTATGTTAAGGCTACACGGGGGATCTTTGTCTTCGTGTGTATTTGTGTGACATTCCCAGTGCGTCTGTCTGCGAGTGTGTTCGTGTGTGTGTTTGCGTCAGTCTGAGTGTGTGTGTGCGTGTGTGTTGGTGCCAGTCTCGAGCGGTGGGGTAGCGGTTAGCGCGCTGCACTACGAACCTGGCGACACGGGTTCGATTCCCGCTCACGGCAAACACCAGTGACAATTATCTGAACAGGTCCTGGGCCTCCCCTAGGTCGTCTCAGCCTCAAATGAGTACCTGGTGCGATGTGTAAACATCGCCGCTAGGGAGACAAAGGCGGCCGGGCGTGGTGTTGGCTACACACCCCCTCGTGTGCCGTGCCGACCTTTTAGGTGCTCGCTGAACGCACTTGCCCCTACAGTCTGTTAAGGCTATACGGGGGATCTTTATCTTTGTTTTGCCAGTCTCGAGTGCGTCTGTGCGTGTTGGTGTGTAGGTGTGAGTTTGTCTGTGTGGGTGTGTGTGCTTGTGTCAGTCTGAGTGCGTCTGTACGCGTGTGCGTGTGTGTGTGTATCTCGCTCTGTTTGTTTGAGTGCATTTGGCCCAGACGTCGTTAGGGAGACACAGACGAGGGAGGAACCCGGCAAGGATATTGCCACCTCCACCCCTCCCTGCCTCGCCCCTCCTCCTAACCCCCTCGTGCTCCACCGCCCGCCGAGAGCGGGAGAACGGCGAGGAAGACTTCGCATTTTGGGAGACGGAGCGACGGATCAGTGGCTCGGGCATCGGAGGGAACGAGAGAGGCCCTCCTAGCACGAAGTTGTCCCAAGCGCATCGGCGGCATGGATTTGACGGGCGGGCCTTGGAGAGAAGAGGGTTCGTGGAGCCGTTTAAAGAGACGGCGGTGGCATGCGGGAATTGTGACATTTGTAATTACCGCGCCTATTTAAATAAAGAACGAACGCCTTCTAAAATTAAGAATAGGTTCACACGCGCGCGCTGTGCGTGAGTGCTGTCATTTGAAATCGAGTGCCTCTTCAATGCAGAAACGGAATTGAAAGCGTAAAAAAATCTCACATTCGTACTTTTACAACGAAACAATGTGTGTATATTTATATTGCTGTATATAAAAGTGTTATAAAAAAATAGCAATGCGTCGTATTCATCTCTGTTGTTGGGGGTTTCTGAACCAGTGGTGGAAATTCCACATTCATATGGCGGAGTTTGATAGGCTACTCGTAGGACCACATATGTTGACCGTCTCCATCGATGATGGTATAACAGTAATATATCGATTGTCTTACACATATCTGATCTGATCGTCGCTAACCAATGTAATTTCGACCAATAGTCGACAAAGGGACGGACAGCTGACATTTGGCACACGGCCGAGTCTACGATTTTAATAACAACAACAACAACAATAATCCGACAAACGAAGATTTTTTAACGTGGGACTTCCCCAAATATTTAGTTCCATTCATGGGGGGGGGGGGGCAGTGTTCGCTTAAAGTTCTTCATTGCGTCACGTGTCCCGTTAAATACTCCACCAGGTAAATCGAGCACCGTGTAGTGTGACGCGAAAGCCGATAGAAAGTGTAAAATACCGCGACTCGTTACGAGTAAATATATACATACTGTAAAGCTGCCATTTCAAGCAATGGCAGAGGGAGAAAGTGAGTTCTGAAGATGGGTCATTGTCCGAAACGTCAGACACAATGAGGTTGCTTTTATTATGAAGCAGTGGTAACGACAGATGTTTTAAAAACACATCACGTAACGGTCATAATTCCCAATAAACCAAGGCGTTCAACAAACTCTTGTTCTATATTGATTTGAAGCTTTCGTCACTGCAGGAACCCATACTCGCTGATCCTTTCGGTAAAGTCACGTAGGTAGAAATTGAATAGATCACGACGTTTCGGGCGCAACAAACTCTTGTTCTTCAGGATCCCCCACTGCTATGCCACCACATCTTTCCGCGGTTTACCAATTTTCTCCTCCCCAATCAAACACAAATTAACTCGTACCACGCTCCACGCGCCGGATGATTCTTAAACACGTCCCACGTGACGCGCCGAACACGTGGTACACGTACTCGCGTACACTAAGATCTCAATCTAAATTCGAATCGGCTCTATGAACGCAGGCAGAGTTAATTGCTTGGCGCGTCACGTGGGAGGACGTGCTTACCAATCATCGGGCGCGTGCAGCGTGGAACGTTTAGTTTCTAATTGAACGGGGACGAGTCAATTGGGAAACGCGTAAAGCCGCAGGAGCGTGGTGGTGGTCCGCGAAAACTGGAGTTTGGTGAGTCTCTACATTACACGGTCACAACAATTATACCGTTATTTGTAATAAACATTTTTTGTAGTTAGATCGCGTTATTTATAAATGTGTCGTAACTCTCCACCACCCGACACGGCCAAACAGTAAAACATGTGTCATGTTGACAAAAGACAAATAGTTCGCTACTTTAGCCCAACGTTGTGTTGATGAGTGATTCAACATCTTGATTCAACATCATTGTTGAATCAATCTTGATTCAACATCATTGTTGAATCACTTTTCAACACACCGGTGGGCTAAAGTAGTGAACTATTTGTCTTTTGTCAACGTGACAATTTTTTACTGTTTGGGCGTGTCGGGTGGTGGAGGGTTACGACACATTTTTAAATAACGCGATCTAACCCAAAAACGTTAATTATCAATAATATTGGTCGCGAAAGCCTACGTGTCAGACTATACCGATATTTATTACCTGGGCGTCAATTGTTTTTATTTCAAGCAAAACGTAGGGTATCAGCAAGGCGGCTGGGTGGGAATTGTCACGACCGACGTGTAAGAGGGTCTCCCCGTGCGTCGACTGAGTGGACGTGGGGTTGCAGGTTCACAGAGAGACGGGCGAAGCGCGCCTCGATGTTCTAGGAGAACGCAGCTTAGGCGACCTCTGGAAGCGATGCAGCTTTGCTCGTTCTTGAAAAACGTATTTCTTTAGAACTGATTTTTTTGCGTGCGTGTTTAGTTTGTTGTCCTTCCCCTCCGCACCTCTGATTAGCACTGTTGGCTACCTACGGTGCGAAACAAGTTCAACATACCGTACATGCAGACAGACATGAACCGATGTTGCTGTCGGCGGAATTGTGCACTGGCCGAAGGTGATACACTGCTGCTGATGGGATGATGACGAGTGGATGAGATTATGAGTGGTTGGGATGATGATGTGGATGGGATGATGAGTGGATGGGATTTCAGTTTAGTTTCAGTTTTTTAGTTTCATTTATTTAGTATAGCATTGTGAGCCATTCGGCTCTTGAATCGGGTGCAACCGCAACAAACAAAAAACATGAACAAAAAAAACATCTTAAAGTGACTATGCTCAAACAGAAAAATCCAGGAAAAAACTGCAAAAATATTTCAGAAAAAAAGCACCAAACACCAACGCTCTGTGCAAAAATCCCAGTGGGATGCAAGTCAAACAACAACAACAACCACAAGACAACTTAGATTAAAGCCATCATTCTAACTCCGTACTACAACAAACAAACATGGTTGGGATGATGCCGAGTGGATGGGATGATGAGTGGATGGGATGATGACGAGTGGATGATGAGTGGATGGAATGATGAGTGGATGGGATGACGAGTGGATGGGATGACGAGTGGATGGGATGACGAGTGGATGGGATGATGACGAGTGGATGATGAGTGGGGACGGCGGAGGAGACGATTGGGAGGAGGAGGAGGCGTTCTTTGTTCTCCAGCGACAGGGCCTCACCCGCCATCGCTCCGTGTGGCTACGGTGCAATGAAACAGTCACAGCGATGCAACGACTTCCCAATATAATAATGTCATTACCTTCATCATCAGCAGCAGCAGCAGCCATGGTCAATCCACTGCTGGATGAAGGCCTCGCCCAAGCTCCGTCGCCACCTGTCACGCACCCCGGACGGAGCGGCTGCCTGCGCAGCAAAGAGCGTATTCACCGCTCCATCTCCTTCTCGGACGGATTTCCCATTAATATTTATTGTGGCTGCCACTCCCGTCATTATTTGTGACCGTCGGGGCCCCCCATCTCATCCCTTCGAGCAGACCCGGCCTCATGGACATTACCCACGCGGCCTATCCAAGGAAAGCCTCCACCGACTCTCAACACTCTCAAGGCGACTCGTTTTCGGCGAGGCTCACGCTCCGATGCGTCGCGATTTTTTTTTGTTTTCGGCCGAATCCCTTGAACGAGCGAGCGTCTTGATTTAAAAAGAAAAATATTGCGGAGAAATCGCGAGTTCGGCCGGAGAAACCTGCACCCACCACCAGCACCACCGCCACGCTTGCGAGGGGTCGAACACACACAGAGAGAGAGAGTGTCATCCACAGCAGGTGAGTTGACCAAACCAAGCTTCCTGCACCGCTATCTTCTGCACACTTCGCGGCTCGTCAGAGGGATTTAAAAAGAGAAAAGGTTCCACGTACGAGTGACAACTAAACCCCGACCTCCGAATCAGCTGGTTCGCAAGGAGCTGCGCGAACCCACGCGTGCATTTCCGTGTTCATATTTGTTTGGGTTATTGATAGCGTACGTATTATTGCGCAGTATTATTCAAACGCGTAGCGATGTGTACACACACACACGCGCGCACGGTGACAGCAGCAATGTGGTTCATCAGCTCAATGTCAACAACGAGGTGTGCTGCTGGTCACGCTTCAGTCCTCAGACGCACAGAGTTCGTGTCGTCTCGCCGCTCCTCCTGCTTTGCTGAAGGAGCACAGACCACAGCGGCTCACTAGATGGGTCCACAGTTTGGGTTGCATGGCCGCAGTCGCGCGCGACTGTGGCTTGTGTCTTTAATGTACCTCTCTCGATGTTATATCTCAGCGTCTCTATGCATCTCGACGAGTCGCTAGGCATTGCCCACGTGCATCTATGGGTGTGTTACATTGTCCACAGTTCCGAGTTGCATTTCCACAATCGCACAAACTGCGGCTTGTGTCTTTAATTCCCCGTTTATGGGTGGCACGTGTGTACGGGCCTGTTGGCGATGTTCTGATGCGGTTTGAAGGTGACCGCGCTGACGTCTTTGAAGCAGGAGACGGAATGTCAAAGCCAGGGGGTGCGAGGATGTCTCGAGCGAGGCGCTGGTTCTGAACGCGCGCCTCGTCCCACTCGGTTCGCCATGCGGCGTTCCCCGCACGTGAGGTTCACCCGCACGCCACCCTCGACTGTGAGGCGACTTGAATACGTCTCGAATGCGATCCAAAATAATTTAGCACGTGCGTAGTGCTGGTGGACTCATCACATGCCTATCGGTCCACTCGGCCTCAAATTAATGCTTGGTCAACATTAGCACTGGGGAGACAAAGACGGCCGGGCGTGGTGTTGGCCATCCAACCCCGCCTCGTGTGCCGAACCGGCTTTCAATAGGTGCTCGCTAACAGCACTTGATTCAACAGTCTGCTAAAAGGCTACACGGGGAGGGATCTTGTCTTTTTGTCTTTGCATATACAGTTGAGCTGTACCAGAACCGAGTCAAGAATAATTGATATAAATAACCACAATCTATAACGGTAAACATGGTAAATAAATGCAATTATTATTCTAACAGAGGAAACAATGGTAACTGATTTTACTTCATGTTTTGCCATTAAGAGGCCCTTATCAGAATAAGGCACGCGTGATTATAAGTCGCACAGTAATATTAGTGAACGCACACACGTACACGTTGTTTGACACGCGAGCACGCAAACAAATTCGCAGACACGCATCCATGCCGAATCACGCGTACACACGTGTTCGCGTACACGCGTGTTCGCGTACACGCGTGTTCGCGTACACGCGTGTTCGCGTACACGCGTGTTCGCGTACACATTCACGCAGTTATGAAGTTGGCACTTCAGTGAACGTCGCACGTGTGTGCATACAATATTATCGAAATTAATGACGAATATTTACATGTATTTCCTTTTATTGCATCACCTCGCTGCATTTACAAATGCGAACAATGAAACGCACCCGGACAACAAAGACAACGATCCCTCTGCCCCCGTGTAGCCTTAACAGACTGTTGGGGCAAGTGCTGTTAGCGAGCAGCACATGTGAAGGCCGGCACGGGCACCCGAATGGGATGGGCAGCCGGCACCACCCCCGGCTGCATTTGTCTCCCTCGTGATCATGGTTTACGCACCTCGCCAGGTACTCATTTGAGGAGAGGCCCAGGTTCAGATGATCGTCCATGAGCGGGAACAGAACTCGGGTGGCCGGGTTCGCAGCGCAGCGCACTGATCTCTTACGCTACCGCTCCCCCAAGCCACAAAGACAAAGATCCCCCGTGTAGCCTTTAACAGACTGTTGGGGCAAGTGCTGTTAGCGAGTAGCACCTAGGAAGGCCGGAACGGTACGCGAGGTGGTGGGTGGCCAGCACCACGCCCGGCCGCCTTTGTCTCCCCAGTGGCGATGTTCGCACACCGCACTAGGTACTCATTTGAGGCTGAGTCGACCTAGGGGAGGTCTAGAACCGGTTCATATAATCGTCACTGGGTGTTGGCCGTGAGCGGGAGTCGAGTTTGTCGCGCGACACCACCGCTCCCCCACCACGCACACTCAGGTGCATTCTTATAACACACAAATGTGTCTGTGACGCTGCATTGGCAGAGTGGTGCACGAAGACATAATAACAACACAGGCTCAACCGGTTTCGCATCAATCACGCCGTGGCCTTCGGAGGATCGTGTTATATATTTTTTTTAATTAAGCGACGTTTCGGGCAATTACCCCTCTTCATGAAGCACGTACCTTCTATTGCGCACATTGTGGTTGTGAGTTGTGCAAGTTAGTCCTGCTGACCACGCTCTCTACTCGTTCTCTGCAATGCGGGTATTTTTTGCGTGCATATGGACTTTGTTTGTCTTTCTTCAAGCTGCTGCTGCTACGCTCACGCACGGCGGATCTGCCGGTGTGAAAATAGCCGGCAGAAACTGCCTAAACGGGACCATCATCCGTACAACAACAAAGAAATCAAATAAACTCAGCACTCAAACCGTACGCAGCGTGATATTAAACGCGTCATGGATAACGCGTTAGAGCGATTATACACAGCTCCCTCCCTCTCTCTCTGCATGTATACTGACACTATCGTCGCTTTGTAATACGCGGTAATGTCTCCCACTAATAATGAAACATCAGCAGCCACCACCCCTCGTACGAATATCGGCGCGCCCGCTACCGGCTACCGCGAGATCCATCGAGCAAGGAAACACCTTGAACATGATTCCCGGATTATAAGACGCACCTCCCCCCCCCCCCCCAATCTCCACATTATTGAGTGCGTCTTATAGTTCAGTAGTCAGGTGTGCGTGTGTATGAGTGATCGGCTCTTACATTGTCGACACAGCGCGTGTACAACTTTGTCGGAGTGCGTCTTAAATATAATTTTTAAAAAATTAACCCGTAAAAACAAAGTTTTTCACTACAAATCCTTTATATGCGTGGCGGCCAGAGTCCTCTCGTCCTCTGGCTTGAGATGGCTGCCACCTATGGGTCAGATGATTGCCTGCCACCATTAAGCAATTGGTAATTAAATATAATTTATTTTTTCCTAAAAAGTGTACAATTTTGGGAAAAAAATTCCACGAAAATTAATTGTCACGCACAACGAGTCTGTGTGGAAAATGTCAGCTCGATTGGATCACGGGAAGTGGGTTAAAAAACGACCGAAAGATTTGCACGGTCGTAAGCAAGCAAGCAAGTGAACTTAATATAAAGGATTTAAAAACGTACACGGGACGAACACACGCGTTCCCCTAGACACCAGCCGAATGTTCACACTCCTTCCTTTACACACAAATAAACCCATTGCAATGAAATATTTAAGTAGATTTTTTTTAAAATCATGTTTACTGTACTCTACAGGAAGCCAAACTTGATTGATTTCGTTATTAAATAATAAAGAAGCTCTCCAGAGGAGTGATGTTGTATATTATGCCCGCCAAGACGATTTGCTTTATATATATGGCTCAATATATAATCAGCGTATCTTGTTATACCCGCGCAGCACACCATGAATCAAATAATGAAAAATAAATACGTTAATTACAAACATAGCATTCATAAATAATACACCGCTCTGACAAAAATTGCGTGCGAGACACGTGGCGATTATAACGCACCAGCCTGCCTTTTTTTTATTTGTAGCGAAAAAATAATTCACGTTGTAGATTCTATTACCGTTAACGCAGACGCACAGTCATTTAAATCGCAGCAATTATCGCGGGCAAAATTTACGTGATATTCGCGCGAATTTCGCGCAGTCCTGGGAGAATTAATATATACATCATATTAAATATATATTTCCATGAGTCATCACAAATTTCCGAATGTTCCAGCCGCTGTGTGTGTCTTTGTCATAGGTGCTCACTAACAGCGCTCGCCCCTAGTCTGTTGAGGCTGTTGTTAGCCTCCAAAGGCAGTGAACCATCTTTCCCCAGCCGACATCGTTGGCATGCTTGCACCCACGTGTCCCCTTCAGGTTACTAAGATGTGGGGATGCAGAACTTCTCTGCATTCCCAGGTCTATGGGTGACCGGGATTTTCCCCATGTAGCCCCCAGGCTTGGGAACGCTCTTCAACGATGTATCACGGCTCTCTGAGTCTGTGAACATGTTTAAAAAAGCGCTTCAAAACATATGTATACGTTTCCGCTAAATCTTGACTTAAAGCTTTCGTGACTGCAGGAATTCATATTCTTTGGATCTTTCTGTAAAGTCACGAAGATAGGTTTGTTATTTTCTTTGAAACTATCTACGTGACTTTACCGAAAGACCCAAAGAATACGTTTCCGCTAATTACAATTTTAGTCCATTTAGTAAATGATTCTAAAAATGTATTCATAATATTGCTGCTGGTGTGTCCTTACAGCGCTTGATGAAAAGCGCTATCTACATATAATAATAATAATAATTATAGGGAGAATCTTTGTCTTGTCGTTAGAATGTGGAGCGCCCAGATCTCACAAACAAATTCTACCTCCTTCCCGCACATTCTCTCCAATTTTCCTGCCACTTTAATGTTCGTATGTACGTTGAACTTCCTTCGCACCGTACGTAGTCAACCGTGCTAGTCAGAGTTGCGCGGGGGTGGGAGATCAACAAACTAAACACCACAACAACAACAGCAACAACAGCCAGCAGTTCTAAAGATATGACTCTTTCATCTTAAACATTGAAGCCGGGCTAAGCCGCGTCGCCGTGCGTCAAAGCCGTCCGTTGCACCGTCCTAATTCGCCGCTTGCCTCCTTCAATCGGATGCGGACCGTGAAAGACGCGGGGACACTTTCTCCACTGGACGGCAAATGAAACGCGATGTCCACGTCGCGACTGACGGTGGTTGCCACATCTCGGACCGTGGCACGCACCGCCAACGACTGCGGATCACTCAACGGATGATCTGAACCAAACTCCACAACGGCCTCTCTTCGGCAGCATTCGAATGGGGAATATCAAATCTCGACGTCGATGTTTGTCATCTGTTGTAATCCCCACAAATGCCACGCGAACGAAGGCGATTCGATGCTGCTGCTGCTGCTGCTGCTGTTGTTGTTGTGCCGGAGTGATTGGTTGGGTGGGGGGGAGGGGGGGTAGGGGGGAGGGGGGGTCGTACGCAGCTGATCGCTGCGTTTCTGCGGCACGGATGGAGACCGCAGGGGAGACCCACGAAGCTGGCAGAGTTCAGAAAGCGGGCGACTTGACCGCCGCCCGCACCGATCGCGAATCGATAGAGGCGCCCGACTTGTGCCCCAGACGTTGCCCGGTTTGAACCCAGTCAATCATAATAATAACACTACAAATAGCAGCCGCGATAATGTCAGAAGCAGCGAGATTTAGTTATCGTGGAGGAATCCTATGCGCTGCGAAGCTCTTTAACACCGCACGTGTCAGCAACACACACAACACCGCACGTGTCAGTAACACACAACAACACCGCACGTGTCAACAACACACAACAACACCACACGTGTCAACAACACACAGCAACACCGCACGTGTCAACAACACACAGCAACACCGCACGTGTCAACAACACACAACAACACCGCACGTGTCAACAACACACAACAACGCCGCACGTGTCAACAACACACAACAACACCGCACGTGTCAACAACACACAACAACGCCGCACGTGTCAACAACACACAACAACACCGCACGTGTCAACAACACACAGCAACACCACACGTGTCAACAACACACAACAACACCGCACGTGTAAACAACACACAGCAACACCGCACGTGTCAACAACACACAACAACACCGCACGTGTCAACAACACACAACAACACCACACGTGTCAACAACACACAGCAACACCGCACGTGTCAGTAACACACAACAACACCGCACGTGTCAACAACACACAACAACACCACACGTGTCAACAACACACAACAACACCGCACGTGTCAACAACACACAACAACACCGCACGTGTAAACAACACACACAACACCGCACGTGTCAGCAACATACAACAACACCACACGTGTCAACAACACACAACAACACCGCACGTGTCAGCAACATACAACAACACCGCACGTGTCAACAACACACAACAACACCGCACGTGTCAACAACACACAACAACACCGCACGTGTCAGCAACATACAACAACACCGCACGTGTCAACAACACACAACAACACCGCACGTGTCAACAACACACAACAACACCGCACGTGTCAGCAACATACAACAACACCGCACGTGTCAACAACACACAACAACACCGCACGTGTCAACAACACACAACAACACCGCACGTGTCAACAACACACAACAACACCGCACGTGTCAACGACACACAGCAACACCGCACGTGTCAACAACACACAACAACACCGCACGTGTCAACAACACACTACAACGCCGCACGTGTCAACAACACACAGCAACACCGCACGTGTCAACAACACACAACAACACCGCACGTGTCAACAACACACAACAACACCGCACGTGTCAACAACACACAACAACACCGCACGTGTCAACAACACACAACAACACCGCACGTGTCAGCAACATACAACAACACCACACGTGTCAACAACACACAACAACACCGCACGTGTCAGTGACACACAACAACACCGCACGTGTCAACAACACACAACAACACCACACGTGTCAACAACACACAACAACACCGCACGTGTCAGCGACACACAACAACACCGCACGTGTCAACAACACACAACAACACCGCACGTGTCAACAACACACAACAACACCGCACGTGTCAGTGACACACAACAACACCGCACGTGTCAACAACACACAACAACACCGCACGTGTCAGCAACATACAACAACACCGCACGTGTAAACAACACACAACAACACCGCACGTGTCAACAACACACAGCAACACCGCACGTGTCAACAACACACAACAACACCGCACGTGTCAGCCACACACAGCAACACCGCACGTGGCTTAGGCGGTGTACAACCTGAAAGTCGAACCCGACAATATCCGTGGCGCCCCCGTCGCGATTAAATAATACCGAGAGGCGTTGTTGCGAGACGCGTTAATTAGTAATCATTATAATCATGACAATATCAATGATATGTAAGGAAGCGGTGGGTTTGTTTTTGGTCGCCGTTGTGAATATTTGTGGGCTGCTTCGTTCGCAATGACGGATGCTTTCTATCGTACGATAAAATACGATCCGTGACACGCGTTTACACAATGCTCACGGTGAATATGAGTTGGTACAATATATAGATAATGTGTGATTGCGACGGCAATGATATACAGTTAGCGTGCCATATTAAATTAACACAGCGTGCGGTATAATAGAGAGTGTTGTTGTGTGTTTGGGTGATGTGTTTCACTTACCGTGGGGAGTGGTGGGGTAGTGGTTCAGCGCTACGCTGCGCTACGAACCCGGCCACCTGGGTTCCATTCCCGCTCAGGGTCAACACCAGTGACGGTGATCTGAATCGGTCCTGGGCCTCCACTAGGTCGACTCAACCTTAAATGAGTACCTGTTGC
Organism: Lampetra planeri; assembly: GCF_965212315.1. Taxonomy (NCBI): domain Eukaryota; kingdom Metazoa; phylum Chordata; class Hyperoartia; order Petromyzontiformes; family Petromyzontidae; genus Lampetra; species Lampetra planeri. Next base: position 27,100,095 of record NC_136107.1, read on the forward strand.
GGTGTGTAGTAAACATCGCCACTGGGGAGACAAAGGCGGCCTGGCGTTGTGCTGGCCACCCACCCCCTCGTGTGCCGTGGCGGCCTTCATAGGGGCTGCTCGCTAACAGCACTTGCCTCGACAGTCTGCTAAGGTTATACGAGGGATCTTTGTCTTTGTTTTACTTACCGTTCTTCGCTAGTCCACTGCTGAATGAGGACTCTCTCTCTCCGTGTCGGTCGTGATACGGGGGGCGGGGGCGGGATTTGTTTAACCATACTTCACCACGCTAGCTAGTGCTGGTTGGTGAAGGTGGACCCCAACAACGATTCACAAAGGGTACTAATCACTGCGCCACCGCTCCTCCTAATGTATTTTATATATATGCAGTATATGTGTGAGTGTGTATAGAAATATTGTTGCGTTTGGCTGAATGTATATCCGTGATCAATTAAATGCCACGCATGGAATGCGTGAGGTGTCCCAACGCAGTAAAACTAAAATACGCGCAACAGAAATATACCCGCAGACAGACGGCGCGTGTGTGTTCGACTTACACGCAGTGATAGAGTTCGCGTCGTGTTTGCTGTTCCAATCCTCCGTTGAAGGAGCGCAAACTGCAGTGGTTCACTGTGAGGGTCCACTTCATGGGTTCACTGTGTGAGTCTACGGTTTGGGTTTGCGTGACCACAATCGCACTACTGTGGCTTGTCTTCAATGTATCTCTATGCGTCGCTATGTGTCTCTAGGTCCATATGTATCCCTTTGAGTGTGTGTATCTCAACGTGTCCGTGTGGCTCTACCGTACGGTCCATAGTTTGGGTTGCGTAGCCACAAAATGCTCGTTTTGCAGCGATAAGAATCAGCAAGTTTCCCTCGCTATTTGCGAGTTCGGTTCGTGCGATTTCGCATGAATGCGGCGAACCAATTTCTACCGGTCGGACGTGGGACAACATTGTGTTTGTACTGCTCGTGTACTGAGTGTGTACTGCGCGTGCACTGAGTGTGTACTGCGCGTGCACTGAGTGTGTACTGCGCGTGCACTGAGTGTGTACTGCGCGTGCACTGAGTGTGTACTGCGCGTGCACTGAGTGTGTACTGCGCGTGCACTGAGTGTGTACTGCTCGTGTACTGAGTGTGTACTGCGCGTGCACTGAGTGTGTACTGCGCGTGCACTGAGTGTGTACTGCGCGTGCACTGAGTGTGTACTGCGCGTGCACTGAGTGTGTACTGCGCGTGCACTGAGTGTGTACTGCTCGTGTACTGAGTGTGTACTGCGCGTGTACTGAGTGTGTACTGCTCGTGTACTGAGTGTGTACTGCTCGTGCACTGAGTGTGTACTGCGCGTGCACTGAGTGTGTACTGCGCGTGCACTGAGTGTGTACTGCTCGTGTACTGAGTGTGTACTGCGCGTGCACTGAGTGTGTACTGCGCGTGTACTGAGTGTGTACTGCGCGTGCACTGAGTGTGTACTGCGCGTGCACTGAGTGTGTACTGCTCGTGCACTGAGTGTGTACTGCGCGTGCACTGAGTGTGTACTGCGCGTGCACTGAGTGTGTACTGCGCGTGCACTGAGTGTGTACTGCGCGTGTACTGAGTGTGTACTGCTCGTGTACTGAGTGTGTACTGCGCGTGCACTGAGTGTGTACTGCTCGTGTACTGAGTGTGTACTGCGCGTGCACTGAGTGTGTACTGCGCGTGTACTGAGTGTGTACTGCGCGTGTACTGAGTGTGTACTGCGCGTGCACTGAGTGTGTACTGCGCGTGCACTGAGTGTGTACTGCTCGTGTACTGATTGTGTACTGCGCGTGTACTGAGTGTGTACTGCGCGTGTACTGAGTGTGTACTGCGCGTGTACTGAGTGTGTACTGCTCGTGTACTGAGTGTGTACTGCGCGTGCACTGAGTGTGTACTGCTCGTGTACTGAGTGTGTACTGCGCGTGCACTGAGTGTGTACTGCGCGTGCACTGAGTGTGTACTGCTCGTGTACTGAGTGTGTACTGCTCGTGTACTGAGTGTGTACTGCGCGTGTACTGAGTGTGTACTGAGTGTGTACTGCGCGTGCACTGAGTGTGTACTGCTCGTGTACTGAGTGTGTACTGCGCGTGTACTGAGTGTGTACTGCGCGTGTACTGAGTGTGTACTGCTCGTGTACTGAGTGTGTACTGCGCGTGTACTGATTGTGTACTGCTCGTGTACTGAGTGTGTACTGCGCGTGTACTGAGTGTGTACTGCGCGTGTACTGAGTGTGTACTGCGCGTGTACTGAGTGTGTATTGCGCGTGTACTCAGTGTGTACTGCGCGTGTACTGAGTGTGTACTGCTCGTGTACTGAGTGTGTACTGCGCGTGTACTGAGTGTGTACTGCTCGTGTACTGAGTGTGTACTGCTCGTATACTGAGTGTGTACTGCGCGTGTACTGAGTGTGTATTGCGCGTGTACTCAGTGTGTACTGCGCGTGTACCGTGTTCGCTACTCGGCAGGCAAGTGTCTCCACGCTTTGTCGATGTTGACGATTGTGCGGTCAACGTGACGCGATTTCGCTTTGTGGGACCCCCCCACCACCCCTTCCCTCCTTTTTTTTGGAACGCATCTACCACATAAAGCGAGGGAGACACGTACAACGTGATACAGATTCGTATATTGACGAAACGGACAACAACAACAACCAAAACCTCACGGCCATGGGAAATTGGCCACATTCCCGTTGGGCGTAGAGAGACGTATTATGAATTCGCCAAATATCCGACGACAAGTGGATGGACGCTTTCGACAACGGGTTAATTGGGAATATCGATGTCCGGTGACATCAAGTGCAGTGGCGGGGGGGGTGTTGACCGCTGGCTTGATCGTCAACAGCCCCAGTGGGAAAACGTGCCCTTAGATTATCGTAGACTATTATTACTATTATCACATGTTCACACGACGACGAGCCACTTCGTTGAGCTATCATTGGCGGCCAGGTCGTTTCTGAAAAAGAATACCTTGGCGAGCATTATCTGGTAAGATACAAAAAAAAAAATGTTTGGTTGTATTTTGTACATATTTTCTAAAAGTAAATTTTGTTTATCTTTCCTATAATTTGCACTTCTATCGTGTTTTTGTGTCGTTTGTTGTTGTAACGTTCTGAGCGTCCTCTTTACTGGACATCTGTGAACAAAAATACTTCATCGCTCATATTCTTTGGTTCTTTCGGTGAAGTCACGTAGATAGGTAGAAAAAAAATACAAATAAAGGCAAACAGTTTGCCTTTAGAGGATAACCCCTTTTCCTGATGACAACCGCTTGTGTTGCGATGGAAACGTCGTGATATTTGAATTCATTTTTTAATATTATATTTTCTATATATCTACGTGACTTTACCGAAATAACCAAATAATTTGAATTCCTGCAGTAAGGAAAGTTTTAAATCAAAATTTACTTCATAGCTCATCGGATTCCTCCAGCATCAACAAATATTGTGACGATTCTCGTAGAGAAACCGCGCGATTCGCTCATGCGGAGTAAGGCTATTTCTCTCTCCGTCTTCAAACACACACGCTCCCCTCCCCGTGTATATTTGGAGTGCGAAGTGGAGAGATGATGAAACATCATCATCATCATTATTAACTGTACTCCCGAGCCCCCTGCGCCCTTCCGCAGACGGCTCTGCCCACGCGCAAATCATCGCAGAGGCCTGCGAGCGCTGGCAGGTCGAGCACGCCTCGCCGCGTGTCACGATGTCTCCTTCTTGGCAGAGCCTCACGAGGCAGCAGCGGGGGTACTAGGGGAGGAGGCGGGGGAGGCAGTTTGGGAGTTCTAAAAACACAAAAACACGTGCAGAACTGTGCCTGCCATATCGGCACAACGGGACCCTCAATTGAACGAGACTTTGAACTTAAACCCTACTTGACAACACAACATATCCGCTCGTGCCTCGTTGTTGTTGTTAGTTGTAGATAATTAACGGCTGTGATTACTCGACCGTGTATCGTCGAGTAAGGCTCGCAGACCAAACATTGTCGCCCGCTAGTAGTGGCAGCATGCTTATTGTTTATTATTTAATTACCGGACGATGATACGGTGGAAGGCGAAACAACGGCGGGCGGTGCCAGCGCCACAGCCTTGGAGATTAACGTGACCTTGAATGAGGAGGCCGCGTTGGGTTTCAAATCGCGCCCTCTTGCGGTGACCGCGTGCACTCAGTGGCAGCAGCAGCAGCAAGCGTGGCCGCACAGTGGGCTGCAGAGTGGATGTGTGATCACGTAGCGGATGTGACGTCACACCACGTCGTGGATGTGTGGCCAAGCAGTGGCGATGCCCTCCTGACTCATTATCCTTCAGCCTTCTCCTCCGCTCGTCTCGTGTGCTGTTGTTGGTTTTAAAAAAATGCATACAACACATCTACAAGTCTTTGATGGGGTGGTGGTCTGGTGATGATTGATGTTGTATTATATTTGTTACATATATAGGTTACGCAGTCTGTTATATATTCTTTTTTTTCCCTTTTAAATGAACATGGGGTTGTTAAAAGGGAAAATGTATCTGGTGTATGGGCGTGCGGGTTTACAATGAACTGTAATGCCGTAATCATTATTATACTTTTCCCCTCGTTATTCTCTAACTTGCTGTCCGCGATTTTGGCCATCCGCGAATCGTATCTGAAACTGTACACGGTTGCATAGAGAGAGAGAAATAAAGTGATGAGATACTTTAATATTTATTTATATTTAATGCGTATTTGTACTTACCATTTTTGTGTTATGACCATGACCATGCATTTAATAGCTTATTTCCGTATTTATTTAAGGTAATTCATTAAAAAGATAGGGTATCTGTGGACCAATATCATTATTCGTGAAATTTGCTATTCACGACGTTTGCTATTCATGAGCATCTCCGGAACGTGTCCCTCGCGAATAACGAGGGAACACTGACTACGACAATCGGTGAAATCGACAACGGCATATCGAGATGATGCAATTATTATTATTATCATCATTAACATCAATCAAGTAACGTCGTAGAGCTCACTCACCTCCATGATAATCTTCTTTCAGTGAAGGGACTTGTGCCTGGGAGTGAACAAATATCGGCAAAATATATATAGATTTAGTTATACTGGTAGGAACCTCCTGGTTACACCAGCCCACAGGAGATTATTGTGTCCGTCCATCGTGCAGGGCGGGGCTGGGTGGGGAGGGAGGGGCTGGGTGGGGAGGGGCTGGGTGGGGAGGGTGGGGCTGGGTGGGAGGGGAGGGTGGGGAGGGGCTGGATGGGGAGATTGGGGAGGGGCTGGGTGGGGGGGTGGGGAGGGTGGGGCTGGGTGGGGGTTGGAAGGGGTGGGGCTGGGTGGGGAGGGGCTGGTCACCCCGTGGTGCCCTCATAAAACTCAACGTTTAACCTACTCACGCCGGCTTGTGCCCGCCCTCACAGTCGGGCATATTTGCAGAATACACCACGCCACCGTTGACCCTGGCCATTGACCGAGCAACCCAACGTTCCTACCAGCTCCCTCCGCAGGAATGTGTTTTAGATCGTTTAATCGCGCGGGCAACGTGGGCGAGTCGGCACTTTGCCAAGCGAGGTGGCCCGCTCGCCTGATGGGCCGCCCGCTCGCTATCGAAGCAGCGCGTTGGCCAGGTCACAGAGACGCACGTGAATGTTGGAGAATGCAGACCTCGGATTATTTTGTTTTTTTTCCGCTATAAATGTCTACGTGATGATAAGCCGCTCTGCTGAGCTATGATTGTTGGTAGCCAGGTCGCTTCTGAAAAATGAGTTGATACCTCAGTGGGCTTTATCTGTTAAGATAAAACCAAAAATGTAGTTTCATTTATATATTTCTTTAAAGTGATTTATTTACCTTTTCTATAAACTGCACTCCTGTCGTTTTTTTGTATTGTTTGTTGTTGTAACGCTCTGAAATGCCCTTACTGGACATCTGTGACAATATCTGTATCGCTCATCGAATTCCCCCGGTATAAATGCATATTCTGACTGACACAGACGGTGAAAACTCGACAACCATAGCTTCGTCTTTTGTTCTGGCGCTTCTAGTGCCTCCATTGTTTGCACCGTCTCTTTCGATTCGCGTGTGTTTGTGTCACTAAAAATCGGGTACTGTTAGGTCGACTCGGCCTCAAACGAGTACCTGGTGCTGCAGTGTGTAAACATCGCCACGAGAGAGACAAAGGCCGCCGGGCGTTTTGTCCTGGCCACCCATCCCATCGTGTGCTTTGTCGACCATCATAGGTGCTACTCGCTAACAGTACTTGCCCCAACGGTCTGCTAAGGCTATACGGGGGATCTCCATCTTTGTTAGACCAAATTATAGAGTTTACTTGTACATGTGCCTAACTTATATTTTCTGGTGCCTCTTGGTCTAACGTTATATTTTCAAAGTGCTGTTGACTCGCGTTCGTTTCATTTACGACCGTCAAACAAGCACGTGTGTTTGTCGTGCAATATATTCCTTAAAGCTCGTGCAATCGTTCTATACAAGATTGTTGGGGTGGAATGTTCCTCTTTGTGCTGCTGCTGCTGCGCTCACTCACCGCGGATCTCCCGTGTAAAATAGCCGGGCAACTGGCTGAACGGAATCATCCGTGTCGCGAATATAATCAACTTAATCAAGACATAAAATGGCGTCACAGCGGCAAATCCGGCGACATTTCAAACGACGGCATGATGCAGCTTTAGGAGCATCACACACGTGCAAGGTGTGCGATAAATATGAGCTCAAGATCCGGGTTTTGTTTACTGCACTGCGTGCAATACCGAGGCGGGGTTAAATCGTCGTGCCACACAGCACGACGAGTTTAGATCAATCTATGGACTGTTTTGACTTTCGGATGTGTCGACTTTCCGCTATAAATACGTTGGCAAACATTAGATTGCCTCTCTCTTTCCACAACATAATCTTCATTTGCCCTTCCGTCATCACCCTGGCTATTGCCCCGATACCATCCATTCATTCAAACTCTTTCCACGGTAGGCAAATCGCCTCGCCCCTGGTCGCGAGAGAAACAGTCGACAGCCAAATGATGGCCACGCAGTGATCGTAGCCTCCAAACACCTGTGCACATTACAAACTAAAACTAAAAACATTAAAATGTTTACCAAGTAAGGCGCACTGAGCTACATATATATACATTTTTTTTTTAGAAGCGACCTGGCTATTACAAATGAGAGTTCCAACGAAGTGGCTTATCACGTGGACATTTAAAGCAGCCAAATACTCTAAACGCGTATTCTCAACAAGCTGTTCACATTCGTTGAATGCATAGTACGGTTGGCTACGTACGGCGCGAAAGAAGGTTTAACATCATCTTCTTCCAAGCGTCGACACCGATTGGCTGCACGCTATCTCGAGACTCTTCTCAGGCATTTAACCAGCTCAGTCGAAGATGCAAGACAGCACTGCTGAATAAAGTTTAAGATCTATGGATGTTTTTACTTGCCTGCAGTCGTGTCTGCCAGCGAGAGGATTGGAACTCCTCAGTGAGTCTACAAAAGGACCCCGCATTAAACAGTTCGCCTCGCTCTATGTATGTTCGCTTTGTGCGACGTAGCGCTGTATATGCGACTAACCTATTTATACCCAAAATTCGCTTATGTCATGTGGTTTGAATTCACTCAGATTCGGCTACGCAGTCGGAATGGGATGACATTGTATGTGTACTGAGTGTACTATGTGTGTACTGGGTATACTGTATGTAATGTGTGTGTATATACTGTGTGATGTGTGTACTGTATGTACTGTGTGTGTACTGTGTACCGGGTGTGTACTGTGTGTGTAATGTGTGTACTGTGTGTATTGGGTATATACTGTATGTTTACTGGGTTTGAACTGTGTGTACTGTGTGTGTGTACTGTGTGTGTACTGTATGTGTAGTGTGTGTACTGTGTACTGTGTGTATTGGGTGTATACTGTATGTGTAGTATGTGTACTGTGTGTACTGTGTGTGTGCACTGTGTGTGTGCACTGTGTGTACTGTATGTGTAGTATGTGTACTGTGTGTGTACTGTGTGTGCAGTGTGCAGGCAGCTGTCTGCGCGTGCGCAATTTTTTTGGAACGCATCTACTACTACTAGAGCGGAATCTGTAAAACCCGTGAATAAGTTCGACCAGATGCAATCCCCGAACTAAAAGAATACACTGCTCATCTTCATTCGTAATAAATACGTATATTTACATACTTAGCACATTTATAAGTGCGTGTTTAATTTAAACGACTTATTCAAACACCGAATATGAACACATTTCCCAGCAATTGGAAGCGATTGTAAATGATCGTGGAAATATATCGCGTTGCGAAGCTCGCATCTTCATTGTGACGAGTAATATAATACGCTCTTATGAATGACTCCGACTATTATCAACATATGTATATTATTGACACTGGAAACTTCATAATTGAAGAAAGATATATGTAAATTTACCATCTTATATTATCTATCAGTCTAACGCCACGTGTGTTTATAATACATGCGACAACAACCGCCATTCGCCACTAAGTGGCGGTGACGTCACCACGACGCTTGTGCCAGGCTATGTGCACCTTGAGGCCACGTGAAGTGTCGACATGCACACACGTGCACACGCGTCGCGGAGCATTTCTGGCTCAGGGTGAGTCTCCCCGTGTGTGTCACGGTCTGCTGAGTTGCGTGAGACGGTGGTGAGTTGCGTGAGACGTTGGTGAGTTGCGTGAGACACGGGGCGAGTTGCGTGAGACGGTGGTGAGTTGCGTGAGACGGTGGTGAGTTGCGTGAGACACGGGGCGAGTTGCGTGAGACGGTGGTGAGTTGCGTGAGACGGTGGTGAGTTGCGTGAGACACGGCGAGTTGCGTGAGACACGGGGCGAGTTGCGTGAGACGGTGGTGAGTTGCGTGAGACGGTGGTGAGTTGCGTAAGACACGGCGAGTTGCGTGAGACACGGGGCGAGTTGAGTGAGACGGTGGCGAGTTGCGTGAGACGGTGGTGAGTTGCGTGAGACACGGGGGGGAGTTGCGCGGGTCGCATTTCGGTTGCCAATGATGATGCAGCTCGTGAGTGTGCTGATCATGAGTATGCTGCTGATGATGATGGCGCTGATGATGCTGCTGCTCAATAAGTATGCTGATCAAAAGTATGCCGATTATGAGTATGGTGCTGATGATGATGGCGCTGATGATGCTGCTGCTCAATAAGTATGCTGATCAAAAATATGCCGATTATGAGTATGGTGCTGATGATGATGGCGCTGATGATGCTGCTGCTCAATAAGTATGCTGATCAAAAGTATGCCGATTATGAGTATGGTGCTGATGATGATGGCGCTGATGATGCTGCTGCTCAATAAGTATGCTGATGATGGTGCTGATGATGCATCTCATGAGTATGCTGATCAAAAGTATGCTGATTAAGAGTATGCTGCTGCTGATTATGAGTATGCTGCCGATGCGCACACTCGCTCGATCCATCGCCCCATGGCCGATTCCCAAATCTCATCCCAGATTTTTGTTTTACTTTGAGCGCCAAACGTCGAGCGATCGATACTTGAAGCCACGAACACGCGCACACGTTTCACAAATACGCACGTAGCACAGAACAACAATCCTCGTGGTGGGCAGACCTTTGCCAGGCCAATGCTGGTTGCGGGACTCCGTTGGTTTCTTTGTTTGACCAAACCTCGCCACCAGGCTGGTCAGTGCGGATTGGTGAATGAGAAGATCGCCACTTTACGTTCAATACTGTTTCCATATTTGAAGCTTTCGTGACTGCAAGGATTCATATTCTTAGGTTTTTTCGGTAAAGTCACGTAGGGTAAAACATTAAAATTAATAAAAGTAAAATAAAATAAAAAAATCACGACGTTTCGGAGGCAACACAAGCTTCCGTCTTCAGGTGGAACCGTCGCAGCCACGACAGCTGTATCAATCTCTCATTTACTTGATACAGCTGTCGTGGCTGTGACGGTTCCACCTGAAGACGGAAGCTTGTGTTGCCTCCGAAACGTCGTGATTTTATTTTATTTTACTTTTATTAATTTTAATGTTTTACCTACGTGACTTTACCGAAAAAACCTAAGAATACGGTTTCCATAATTTACGAATTAATCCTCGTCAATTGTATAAGTTTACGAAAAGACGAAACTTATATGGAGGTAATGTATCCCGCCTACAGAATGTACGTAGGTGATCCACACGCAACATTTTGTTTGGTTTAATATTTCTAATGACCTGTTGTTGGTTACATACTTGCACAATCGCGCAAGACCGCGAATGAATGAGTATTGATTATAGCCGCTGCATCAAACCTAATCGCTAGTGTGATATCACACAGATCGACTGAAAACCTTAGCATGCATTCAACAATAACAACAGCACAGTAACAACAACAGCACAACAACACATCCCGTCAATAACAACGTGGCCTTATAAAGAAAACAAATCGACGATGGGCAACGTTTTGGGCAATTGCCCTTCTTTATAGCAACGTAAATCACCGCAAGGAAAAAAAATATATATATACAAGTCCGATGACACAACGGATGGGTTTTTTTTCTGGGCAAATAATTGGCAACAATAATAATTGGCAATGCTGTTACAATTTTCATCCAAACTGAACATTGGTAAATATTTTAGTGGTGATGCTGCTGCTGTTGCTGCGTTGGTACACACGCACAGATATCAATAACAAAAACACCCTCAACACATTCGACAATAACACTGAGTCCTTATGGAGACAAATTTAGAGCAAGCGACGTTCCATGCCATGGCCCTTCTACACAGCACAAAGGGAAGGCCGGAGAGGCCGATAGATTGTAGAAGAGCTGGAGACGGTCACGTGTGTGTGTACATATATTTACCACGGGTACACTAAGAATGAATATATAAACACGTTTCTCTGTTCAAAACGTTGTTTTACAGCATCACGAAATAAAAACAGCGACGGTTTATTTTACTAAAAGTTATTTTTTTCAGGTTTGACCTGTTAATCATATTATCCGATCAGTTTCTCCAGAAATAGCCGTACGGGATGTTTAAGTTTGGGATGCATGCACAGTATGCACATATCCTACCATCATACATGAATGTTCACGCACATAGACAAGATCCCCTCCCTATCGCCTTCAACAGCCTTTTGGGACGAGTGCTGTTAGCGAGCTCCTATAAGTATTGGCCGACACGACACACGAGGGGGTGGGTGGCCAACAACACCACGCCCGGCCGCCTTTGTCTCCCCCCCCCCCCACGCAGTGCTGCTGTTTCCACACCGCACCAGGTACTCGTTTTAAGGCTGAGTCGACCAAGGGGAGAGGCCCAAGACGGTTCAGATATTCGTCACCGATGTTGGCCGTGAGCAGGAATCAAACTCGGGCCGCCGGGTTCATACAGGAACACGCACGCACGGATACAAAATCACAATCTTTCAGAATCACAATCTTCACTTATCCTGGAGAAATCCGATGAGCTATGAAGCTATACAGAATCACAATCTTTCAGAATCACAATATTCACTCATCCTGGAGAAATCCGATGAGCTATGAAGCTATACAGAATCACAATCTTTCAGAATCACAATCTTCACTTATCCTGGAGAAATCCGATGAGCTATGAAGCTTTACAGAATCACAATCTTTCAGAATCACAATCTTCACTCATCCTGGAGAAATCCGATGAGCTATGAAGCTATACAGAACCACAATCTTTCAGAATCACAATCTTCACTCATCCTGGAGAAATCCGATGAGCTATGAAGCTATTTGTTCACAGATGTCTAGAAGGGGGCGGGTCAGAAAGTTACAACAACAAACAATGCAAAAAAACGACTATAAATGAACGAAAACAAAACTATATTTTTCATTGTGCCAGGTAAAGCACACTGAGCTACTAGTTATGTTTCAGAAGCGACAGGGCTTCAATGCATCGCTCGGCAGAGTGGCTCATCATGTGGACATTTATCGCAGCCAAATAATCGAAACGCATGCGAGCGGTCGTACATGGTTCACGTACACGAACACCAATGTTTAAATAATATACATTTTATCACGACGTTCTTTGCAATACCTCTATGTTGTAGGTTACGTAGGTCCGTGCGCCTGGTGACGAGATGTGAACTATCTCGATTGGTATACAGGAGGTCGTGGGTTCGATCCCGACCCTGAGGCCTGTATAGCTGAATCCTTCATGCGTCTCACTCTCCCCGTGGTCGCGTGGATTGTCCTCTGGGTCCTCCGCTTTTTCGCTCCACATTTACAATCAACATCACGCGTTCATAGTATTTGGCTACTTTCAATAAATCCACGTGATAAGCCACTTGGTTGAGCTATCATTTGTGATATCCAGGTCGCTCCTGAAAAAAATAGCTATACAGTGTATATCTGAATGGGCCTTATTTGGTAAAATTCAAAAACATAGTTCAATTTAGTTTGAATCTGATACATACATTCCTGTGTGCATCGATATGCAATTTGTACACACGTGTACCGATTTATCGCGTCCAATTAATGGCTTGCGTGCATGATTTATACAGCATTTATAATTGTAAAACGTTCATTGTCGTATTGTATTCCATGGTATGTATACATTTATTAAATACAATTATGACATCTGCACCGTCGTCGCAGAACGCTAATGAAATAATGTATATTGTTTTACAACGTATGGAATAAATTATATCTAAATTTTTAATATCATATATTATCTTCATATAAACAATGTATATATATAGTTATACAATACAAAACAACAGTACAATTTGGTGAGTTAATTAGGTACACACGCACCTTTTTAAAAAGTATAATTTTTACCCACATAGGCCATCTAAGCAACAAGTATATAATTGTTTCCCCCAAAGCCTTTAAATTATTTCGCTTTGGAAAAACAAAAACAAAACACAACGCGCGGTATTTATTCGGTACGAATTGTCGCGATGCTCGCTGCAAAGCGCGTGCGCCCGACGCACGGTCGCATGCTCAGAGTGCGCGATGTCTGTGCGCGTGTGGGGGGGGGAAGTGGCGGGGAGCGGTGGTGGAGCGGTTAGCGCGCTGCGTTACGAACCCCGCCCACCAGAGTTCGATTCCCGCTCACGGTCAACGTCGGCAACGATGATCTTGAACCGGTGCCGGCTCTCCCCCGATGCCGACTCGGCCTCGAATGAGTCATCCCGGGGCGGCTGTGTAAATATCGCAGCTCGGGAGACAAAGGCGGCCGGGCGCGGTGCTGGTCACCCCCCCCCCCACCTCATCGTGTGCCGTGCCGGCTGTCGTGGGTGCTACTCGCTAACAGCACTTGCCCCAAAAGTTTGCCGAGGCTACACGGGGGCTATTTGTCTTTGCGGGCCTGTGTTTTGTGAAATGGAGCCTCTGCTCATCTCGCGCGGTGGTGATGGTGGCCTTGCCCGGGCCAGCTATGATTGCCTCCACGTTTCGTGCTTTGTTAGATTGCCGATTTAAAAGCCATCTTATTTGTATAGGGAGTCAGATATTATTACTATTATGATAATTATTAACCAAATGACCGTCAATTCCGGTCACTTAGAAGCAGGCCCGCTCGACCGAAAATAACTATGAACGATTGCGTTTAATTTATTATATTAGATATTGTTAAATCACGGTTGCTCTGAGCACAAGCATGAAACAGGATGCCCCAACCCCCCAAACAGGCCAAGCGGCCAGCAACAAATAGCACGATCACAGTTGTAATAGATACGAGTCACAACCGTTGCTCGAATTGAGATTATATATATATGACCGTGTACATACAAGGTCAGCAAAGTAACGTACGGCATGCATTGTTACTTACCTATGAGTGTCCTATGCTTCACCAGTGATATCGTTAAACGTGCGTGTGCCTGTGTCCTTTGTGTCATCTCACCAACGCTTCTCGCGTGTTCTGCTCAACGCGAAAACGCGGTGATTTCTCTCTCTCTCTCTCGGCTCCCACGGGATACGTCGGGTTTTTGTTGGTGCTGTTGTTGTAAAATACTAACTCGTTAAAGTAACGGAGAGCATCTGTAGTGCCGCTTCCCTGCTTATCATCGTCCTCCTCCCTATTCCAAATCACGGCGGGAATGAACGCGCGCGGGAGACAGGGACCCCAAACAATTTCGGCGGGTTGGGACTTAAAACCCCTCCACATGCAGAGCCGACGGATGTTCGGAGACTACAAATTCAATGTCGCCTCTGAAAGACCCCCCCCCTCCACACAACATAGATCCCACCCCACCCCACCCCTCCCAGCTCACCAACCCCCCCCCTCTGCCTCCGCCCCTCGATTAGCCCAGATGTGAATCAATGCATCTATGATGCGTCTCCCATCTCAGTCTCGGCTCAACGCAGCTCGGGGATTAGAATCGCGAGGGCCGATGAGAGGGGAAAGTGATTCCGGAAGAATCACAGAATGATGGAATTTCAATCGTATAGCAACGAGTTGGGTGGGGTAGAGTGATGGGGAGCGGTGGGCCCAGTGGTCAGCGCGCTGCCCTACGAGCCCGGAGACACGAGTTCCAACACCTAGGCCCTTACCGAGGTCGACTCAGCCTCAACTTGATTACCCGGTGCGATTCACAAACATCGCCACTGGGGTGACAAAGGCGGCCGGGCGTGGTGTTGGCCACGCAGACCCCCTCGTGTGCCGTGGCGACCCTTCACAGGTGCTCGCAAACAGCACTTGCCCCAACGGTCTGTTAAAGGCTATACGGGGGATCTTTGTCTTTGGGTTGGAGGAAGGGGTAGTGGTGGTGGTGGGGTGGGAGAAGAGGGAGGGAGGAGTTTGAGGGACCGCGATGGAGGGAGGGAGGAGCGCGCGTGGTGGCACCACCACCACCAGCAGCAGCAGCAGCCTTCCGCTCCCTCTCGCCTGACGTCAGAGGTCAAAGGTGGTGACCTTGACGGCGAAGTTCAAAGACGGTAAACACCGCTGTGGCTGCTGCTGCTGCTGCCGATTCGCGTTTTGCTTTTTTATTTTATTTTAGAAATTTTCTTCAGATTCCGGACGTTCATTGACGGTTTCCGAGCGACGTCGCGACTGTGATGAGTCTCTCTGCTTTGTGTTTCTTCTCCTCTCAGATGGGTGGGGACGTTTGCACGGCCAACACAACAACAGCGGCGGCAGCGGCAACCTTTGTGCAGCATTGAAGGCAGCTGACATCTCCAGGAATAATCTCTCGCGCTGTGCCGCCCGTATTTATTCAGGATCGCGTTACCCCGTGTGTGCGTCTGACAACGTTTTGGTAAATCTGTCTCGTACCGTTAATTGGACTTCAAGGGGCTATTAACCTGCCGTTAAACTACCGTTTAACGTGAAACCTACGGGAGATTAAAACAAATTAACAAATCACAACATGCGGCGGAACAAGCTTGCCCCATGAACAACAACAACAGCAATACTCGTAGGTTTTTTCGGTAAAGTCACGTAGGTAAATAATAATAATAAAATAATAGATGACAAATAACTAAATTAAATCACGACGTTTCGGAGGCAACACAAGTCTCCGTCTACAGGTGGGACCGTCACAGCTAAATTTACTGTATCTATAAAGTAAATTTAGCTGTGACGGTCCGACCTGAAGACGGAGACTTGTGTTGCCTCCGAAACGTCGTAATTTAATTTAGTTATTTTTCATTTATTATTTTTTTTTACCTACATGACTTTACCGAAAAAACCTAAAAGTATGAATCCTTGCAGTCACGAAAGCTTCAAATCTAAAACAACAACAGCCAGCACACACACACTAGTAGTAATCATTGCGAAGAAAATCCAAACATTGTGGCTGAATTATCCACCATGCGTACGTGTGGCTACGTGTCTGCTGTTCTTGACCCCCTCTTCCAGCTCTGCCGGAATGTCATGGAAGTTGAATTCATTGTTGAGGGGGGGAGGCTGTGGCGGTGGGTGGAGGCTCAAGGGGAGGGGCTACCCCCCCCCCCCACGTGTTTTCGTCCACAGCTCAAGTTTCTGCATCTTTATTGAGCCCTCTGGCCCGGAAGCTCTCGTCTCTCTCCCCCCCTCTCTCTCTCTGTGTGCACTGCGCCGTGACGCGCGCGCCAGGAGAGGTGTTCGGCCCGAGCGACACGAAAGCCGCGGTCGTAAAAACAGCCCCCCCCCTCCCTCCCCGCCCCCCAGAGATGGACGCCTCCAAACAAAGGCGTGAAGGGGAGGCTCGAGGAAGTGGCAGTAGACGAACCCCGCGCGCTTTATGACGCTGTCTAGACACGGGGCCAAATTGCCGGGTGGACCCCAAAAAATAAAAAAAAACCTCCATCAAAGAACGGCCACAGCCAGCACTCCCCCGCGGCAAGAAAGACCTCCTCGACTGCCGCCCTCCAATTTCCCCTTCGAATAGCCGGCGGTTTTACACACACACAGACACACACAGACGCACACATACACGCGCGTAAAACACACGCGCACACACACAGACACACACAAACACACACACAGACACACACGCAGACACGTGCGCACGAAAACAGACAACAGTCACTCACGACGCACAGAGCGCCGCTCAGAACTGGTGGTGGTGGTGGTGGTGTGGGGCCGTGGCGCGTGTATGCGTGTTGAACTTCTTTCGCACCGTACGTAGCCAACCGTGATAATCGGAGGTGCCGGGAGAAGGACATCAATCTTCGCCGGTGTCTGCGCCGCGTGCAATTTGAACTTCTCTGCTCGCGAGTGTGCGTGTGTACGTGGCCTTCAGCAGCACTTGTTAAAGGCTACATGGGGGATATTTGTATGTGTGTGAGGATTGGTGCAGTTAGCGCGCTACGATATGCAGTGACGATTATCTGGACCTCTCCTAAGTCGACTCGGCCTCAAAGGAGTGTCTGCTGCGGTGTGTAAACATTGCCGCTAGGAAGACAAAGGCGGCCGGGCGTGGTGCTGGGGCTACCTACCCCCTCGTGTGCCACGTGCCGACCCTTCAATAGGTGCTCGCTGATAGGCACTTGCCTTAACAGTATTATTTCGGGCTACACGGGGGATCTTTGTTATTTTTCAAAAGAAAGAATCACAAACACTCCACGCTCGTCTTCATGAGCGTTGAACAATCGAGTGATTTATTTTATACCTACGTGACTTTACCGAAATAACCAAAGAAAATGGAGGAGACTTTTCCAAAATATGTTACGTCTGTTGTTTTTTTATTGGGCTATACAGATTAACAAACAAACAAAAAACCAATAGTCCAGACCTCGGAGGGAAATAATACGTACAGATAAGTCGACAACCCACTTGCCGTACTGCCATCTACTGGCCGCCTTCGAGCTCGGCAAGCTTTGAATGCTCCGGGCACAAGAGAACGATGCGACGCTGTGGTTCCTGTTTAATTTGCTGCACGGCTACCGGCTTCTGCCTGGAGGCCGAGGGGGCGGTCTCGCCACGATCGATCGATCGCGCATCTCGCGTCAACGCTTTCTAAAAGGGCACCAACCCACCAACCCACCACCACCGCCAAGCGGCAGCTGTCCCTGGGCGGCACGAGGGTGATGACTCGGCACCCGTGGCCTGAACACGGGGATCACGTCTGCCGGTAGGCGGAGACGCTCATCGCGTACACAGCAATTCCGACGGAGCAATGAGCGGGTCGGTACGTTTTACAAATGCGTGGGGACAATCTGAACGTCCGTTTGCTTTGTGGCAGACGGCGCGAAGGGTTTGACGGTTGACACAGCCGCGGTGCATTCACCAGGGCGGCCGGCCTGATACGAAACCGCGAACCTCTACCGAGGGGAGGGAAGGGGGGGCGGGCGCGGGCGAGGGGGGGCAACGAAACAAATAAAAAACACAACAAAGTGCCGATGCGGAAAACCCAAATTAACCGCTTGCATCCTTGAACCTGCCTAAGCAAAGACGGCTGCGCGTCTCGTATCCAATGCGTTTCATAGACCCACCCCACCGCGGTGATAACCAACACCTCTGACACGTCTGCGTGATACACCAACCCCACCCCACCCCCTCGGCCTCATGCAGCGTGCCACGTGAGGTATGGCCGTGTTTAGGTTTCGGGCCGGGCAGCCCGCGCGTGTCTCGCGCAGCATCGCCATTCATTACTCGCGGGCTTGACGACCGTGGGCATAAACTAAACTATACCAAAAACAACACTAAACTATTTTGTACTTTACCAGGCAAAGGGCCAACTGAGCTATAGAGAGTGCTTTTCTTTTTACAGAAGCAACCTTCTGAAAACGATCGGTCGGAGTCACGTGACGGGTACTAAACTCATTTTTTTGTGTTTTTATCGAGGCCCGCTGAGCTTCCGTATCGCTCTTTTTTGCTGTTCAGGAGCGACCTGGCTCTCACATGATAGTCCACAGGAAGTGGCTTGTCGTCGTGTGGGACATTTAGAGCAGCCAAATGCTAACACAAAAAACAAAACGCGTGATGTTGATTTCTGATTGTGGAGGAAAATACCGGAGGACCTGGATAAAAATCCACGCCACCAGACACACAGAGAGAGAGACGCAATCTTCAAATATACAGCAGACGTCAGGGGTCGGGATCGAACCCACGGCCTCCTGTATACCAGGCGAGGTAGTTAACATCTCGCCAGCGTGACGCCCACTACCCCCCCCGCCTCCTCTGTCGATTGGTCATAGACGTTCTACTGTACCCTGTTCTTAGAGGGAGGCGGTGTGAGGGTAGCCATGACCCCCCCCCCACTCTCCCACTCTCTCTCCGCGGACAGGGGGTGGTCGTGGAGTGGTCATTGTGACCTTGGAACAATCCCTGCCCGCATCGATTACATTGATTCGCCCTATATCTCCCTGTCTCTCTGTCTCCGTGCTATACATCATCATCATCATCGATATATGGCTTACGTCTTGCCCTGGCCCTTTCTCTTCAACGATGTCGATGAGTGGTATGGGTGTGTGTGTGTGGTACAGGTGCTCACTCACAGCACTTGGCCCAACAGTCTGTTAAGGCTATACGGGGGATCGTTGTCTTTGTGTGATACACTGCAACAGGAAGCGGTGTGGCGCTGTGCGCGCTGCGCTACGAACCGGAGATCTTGGCTCGATTCACGGTGACGATTATCTGAACCGGTCCTGGACCTCCCCTAGGTCGACTTGGCCTCAATTGAGTACCTGGTGCTGTGTAAATATCTCCATTGCGGAGACAACGGCAGTGTGATGCTGGCCACCCACCGCTTCGATGTGTCGTGCCGGCTTGCGCAGGTGCTACTCGCAAACAGCACTTGCCCCGACAGTCTGTTAAGGCTACACGTGGGAGGAGGGGGGTTACCTTTGTCTTTGTGATATAGAGCGACTCCATAAGCCTAGTCTCCAACCGACCCACACGTCTATGAGTGCGTGTGTCTGTGGCAGCCTTAGCGTAGCGCTACCACCGCCAGCGAACGACCTGAGTTCGATCCCCACACTCAAACGCAGCCAACATCGGCGGCGAATATCTGAGCAGGTCTCACCACCATTGGGGAGACAAAGGTGGGCCGGTTCTGACCGTATCCATCGTTCCCCTAGTGCTGTCAAATGTGCTCGCTGCCAGCAGTTCCCCGGCAACCCTTCTAAACCATTCGCGGGATCGCTATCGCTTGTCTTGGCCGCAGCATGTGTCTGGGACACGTGGCATGCTGGCTTGTCAATAGTTGCATTCTTCTGCAAATGTATATATTACAAATATTTGGTAAAGTCCCTTACGAGAGGTACTAATTCAAGAGCCACGGCGTGTTTTCGTATAGAATAAACCTCTGTTTATCACATTTATTGCGCTCGTAAATCGCGCAAATGATCGGAACGATGAATACGAATGGATGTGTCTGGCCGGCTCGTACCTACCACGCCTAATCCCCCGTACTTCACCATCGCGACGTGGAGACAACGTTGCGTTTTCGTCTCGGCACCGTGACCTCCTCTCGCGCGCACTCCGTGCCACGTGGGACACGAGTCAAGGAAGGGACAGACACACACACACGAAGATAAAGACACACCTTCACAGCCTGAAACACACATTTTGGGGGCAAGTGGAGGCCTACACGAGGGGGTGGGTGGCCAGCGCCTCGCCCCGGCTGTCTTTGTCTCCCCATGGCGATGGCTTCGCACACCCCGCCAGGCACGTGCTCATTTGAGGTTGAGTCAACTCGAGGTGGTCGGGGGGGGGGGTCAGATCATTAATCATCGACGGTGTTGGTGGCCGTGAGCGGGAGACGGAACTTGCGATCGCCGGATGCGTAGCGCGGCGCGCTTAACCACTGCGCCACCGCTCCCCACGCGCGCTTACACACGCGCACACACACAGGGCGACACGCACACACACACACAGGGCGACACACACACACACACAGGGCGACACGCACACACACACACACAGGGCGACACACACACACAGGGCGACACGCACACACACACAGGGCGACACGCACACACACACACAGGGCGACACGCACACACACACACAGGGCGACACGCACACACACACACATGGCGACACGCACACACACACAGGGCGACACGCACACACACACACAGGGCGACACACACACACAGGGCGACACGCACACACACACAGGGCGACACGCACACACACACACACAGGGCGACACGCACACACACACACAGGGCGACACGCACACACACACACAGGGCGACACACACACACATGGCGACACGCACACACACACACAGGGCGACACACACACACAGGGCGACACGCACACACACACGCATGGCGACACGCACACACACACAGGGCGACACACACACACAGGGCGACACGCACACACACACACAGGGCGACACACACACACAGGGCGACACGCACACACACACACAGGGCGACACACACACACAGGGCGACACGCACACACACACACAGGGCGACACGCGCACACACACACATGGCGACACGCACACACACACACAGGGCGACACGCACACACACACACATGGCGACACGCACACACACACCACCACAGAAGCGTTACAATTACACATTTATTCACCTGCGTGTGTTTGTGTGTGCATCAAACGAAACAATATAAATAGCTGTTTAACACGTAGTAGGCTTACGTGACCAATGTTATCCATAATAGAAGCTGTTGGGTTAGATCGCGTAAATATATGAATGTGTCATCACGAGGCCTCCTTTGCCAGTACCAAAATATAATAATAGGTTTTTTCCCCTTTTTTCTGGCAACAAAGCTGAAACCTTTTTACAATGAATCATGTTTACATTCACCACAATACCTGCGGTCAGGATGCAAACAAGAAACACTATTAATGCGTGCATTGTCCTTGAAATTGATTGGTCCACACCAGAGACAGCTTTCCTTAGAGCCTAGTCTCATACGGTGTTAGACCAGATGACGCCAAAAGGCGCACAACTCAAAGACAACGCACCATGTAAACATGTAAACATGATTGTTTGAAAAAAGGTTTCAGTTTTGTTGCCAGAAAAAAGGGGAAAAAACCTATTATTATATTAATGTGTCGTTAAACCCGCCGCCCACTCAACGCACCGCCAATTAGTGAGCGGTTCGTCACGTACAACAAAATGTGCCGATTCAGGTGTGTTGGGGAGTAAAATCCGCAACATCTATCAATTATAGACTGGCTGTATCGGGTCGTCTAACGACGCATTTATATCGACGCGATCTAACTCCAAAAACCCGATATTGTGGATAATGTAAATATCAGCAGACACGTGACCTCAGTGGCGTGACGTCATCGCCCCGCTAACTGCCGTTGTTGTGTTAATCGGTAACTTTGGTTTTTTGCACTCAACAATTGCTCGGTGGTGGTATGGTGGGTTATGGTGCAGGTGGTGGGAAGCAGCCCTCTATTAATAAAATACGTATTATAATAATGATCTGATTGACGATGAGATAATAACGAGTTTTAATATATTATTACAATCATGTGACAAAGCGAACCTTTGCGATTAAAATTGTCTTCGTGTGTGTGTTTGTTGTATACGAACCTCACTATTGCAATAATACTAGTTTATAGAATGTTAATGGAATATATACATTGTTATTAAAATAAAAAATAAACATACCGACGTCAAGTATGTATATATGTATATCCCCCCATTAATTGTGGCGTATTCTTACACACGTGGTAACAAGATAACTGCTGGATATTCAAATAAAATTTAAACATTACAGTATTATTATGGCTTGATGGGTTTTAACGTTATATCACGAGTGCTTAATAACCGTATCGTTATATATATGTGTATGATTATTATGTGCGCGTACAAAAATGCATTTGTTTGTGTAGAGCTTAACAGCATGCCCGCGACAACACGAAACCATAACACGCAGCATGACACCTGCCATTATTATAGCAAAACACGTGTTCTACAAAACCCGTCAATCACATTTCATTCACCCAGTATACAGAATATCATCCTGGTTTCTGGAAATATGTGTATATATATATGTATGCGTGGATTTTTATTTTGCAGCAAATTCCGCTAGCAACACGACTCAGCGGTCAGTCCGCCAGCTTTTAGCACCCCGAGACTCGCTGCGAAAGAGCTGCGCCCTGCGTGGTTCCTTTAAACGTCACCGCGCACACACACACACATACCTCCCTGCGACACCGTGCTTCCAATAGCCCCCAAAACACACACACACACAAGGAAAAAGATCCACATTCCACCCCAACCCCTAGAGCTTTCACAGACTGTTGGGGCAAATGCTGTTAGCGAGTATAACCTACGATTGGCCGGAACGGCACAGCACACGATCGCAGCCCTTGTCACCCGAGCGCCAGATACTCATTTGAGGCTGAGTCGACCTAGGGGAAGCCCTGGACCTCGTGCTGATGTTGGGGGCGTGAGCTAGCTGCTACACAACCGCTTCCCCCCCCACACCCACCTACACACGCACACAAGATATCACCGAACAATTACACCGTACACTGTACAGTACAGGGTGTTTCAAACCCAATTTCAGAGATATAGCGATTTCAAATGGGGTCAATCTTTTTGAAACACCCTGTACATCAAAAACATGCGCAACGTGGCTAAGCGCGCTGGGGCCACGACATCGGAGACGCGAGTTGATTGCCACTCACGACAAACATGCGAACCGCGTCCCGGGCCCAAGGTCGACTCAGCCTCAGAGATGTAGAACCTGCTGTGGTGGTTAAAACATCAGCACTGGAGGGGGGAGGGGCGGGGGGAGCGGGGAGACAAAGGCGGCCGGGTCGGGGTGTTGTGAGCGACTCACCCCTCTCGTGTGCCCTGCGGACATTAACAGTGTTTTGCCAACAGCACTTGCCCCAGCAGTCAGTCAGAAGCCTATGCAGGGGTGGGGGCGGGTGGCTTTATCTGTGTGTACATTCAGCGTTCTCAACAAATAGTGATAACAGTATTAAAGCCAGAGAAGGGAGCCGCTGCATCTGTGCGCAAAACACAACACGCGCAGAGGCGCAACCCCGCAACTGCTGCCAGCGAGAGCCCGAGCACCCACGGAGATCATCGGCAACCATCATCGCTGAAGGCTGCCCTCTGGCCTACACTCGCACGCTGGCCAAGAGTTGGGAGTGCCCACAACTTCACTTCACCGCACGCGACCTGCAGCTTATCGACTATCCGCTGCCTAACCATTTAAACTGCTTTGGGTGGACAGAGGGGGAGGGGGGGGTGTGAAGGAGCCTGCCGCCCCGGGAGATCGAATCTCAATCAGCTATCCTCTGGATTACAGGTCCAGTGTGCTAACCGTCACGCCACTCTGGCGGCAATCCATGCAGTGTAGAAGTTCAATTCACTCCAATGTATGCACGCACATGCGCACGTGAACGTGTGCGTGTGTGGGGAGCGGTAGTGAAGCGGTTAGCGCGCAGCGCTACGAACTTGGCGACCCGAGTTCGATTCCCGCTCACGGCAAACACCAGTGACGATTATCTGAACCGGTCCTGGGCCTCCCCTAGGTCGACTCAGTCTCAAACGAGTACCTGGTGCGGTGTGTAAACATCGCCGCTAGGGAGACAAAGGCGGTCGGGCGTGGTGCTGGCCACCCACCCCCTCGTGTACCGTTCCGGCCTTCATAGGTGCTCGCTAACAGCACTTGCCCCTACAGTCTGTTAAGGCTATACGGGGGATCTTTGTCTTTGTGTGTGGAGCGGTAGTGAAGCGGTTAGCGCGCAGCGCTACGAACCTGGCGACCTGGGTTCGACACCAGTGACGATTATTTGAACCGGCCCTGGGCCTTCCCTAGGTCGACCCAGCCTCAAATAAATACCTGGTGCGATGTGTAAACATCGCCACTGGGGAGACAAAGGCGGCCGGGCATGGTGCTGGCCACCCACCCCTTCGTGTTCCTTGCCGGACTTCATAGGTGCTCGCAAACACCACTTGCCCCAACAGTCTGCTACAAGCTATACGGGTGATATTTGTCTTTGTGTGGGGAGCAGTAGCTGTAGTGGTTAGCGCACGGGGTAACGAACGCGGCGAACCCGAGTTCAATTCCCGTTCATGGCCAGCATCAGCGATGATTATCTGAACGCGTCCTGGGCCTCCATTAGGTCGGCTAAAACCATTGAGAACGAGTGCCCGGTGCAGTGTGTAAACATCACCCACTGGGGAAGGCAAAGGCGGCCGGGCGTGAGGTGGTGGTGCCGTCCACCACCCGACCACCTCCCCATCAACAGGTGCTCGCTGTAGTGACCGGGCACTTGTCCCCAACAGTCTCTTCATGGCGATACGGGGGGGTGACCTTTGCCTCCCTGATGTTCGTGTGTGCGTGCGTGCGTGTGTGCATGTGTACGTTTGGATGCGTGCATGTGTACGTTTGGGTGTGCATGTGTACGTGTGTATGTGTGCATGTGTACGTTTGGATGTGTGCATGTGTACGTTTGGATGTGTGCATGTGTGCGTGTGTATGTGTACATGTGTACGTTTGGATGCGTGCACGCGTAACAGCTTCTGCTGCTGTCACTAAACCATCGTCGCCAGCTCGTCCGACGCCTCGTCGCTGGAGGACGAATTCTAAGAAGTGTTCGCCATGCACATCCCACCATTTGAAACGCGCGCGAGCCTCCTTTTCCAATCTTTTTCAACGGTTTTACTTAACTTTATTCCTGTGGTGTCGTTGTCAAATCTTGTAATCAATAGTTAGTCTGATTCCTGTTGTCCAAATTTTGCACACGTACGGTGACAACGATTGCCTGTATCAAAATCTGCATACATTAATCAATTAATTTGCTACTCTTTGGTTCTTTCGGTAAAGTCACATGTGTGTCTCTCTCTGTGTCTCTGTGTGAGTCTCTATCTCTCTGTGTCTCTGTGTTCTCTCTCTCTGCTTGTGTCTGTCTGTGTGTCTCCGTGTCTGTGTTTTGTCTCTCTCTCAAATTTAGCAATTTTTGGAAGAACGTAATTAACCAGGTAGGGCGTTGACTGTTATGTTAGCCGCCTCTCTGTGTTGTATTACATTATATTTCTAAGTTTACTAGGTTTGTTTTCTCTTTCATTTGTACCTGATGATGATTGCTTGTGTTGCAATGGAGACGTCGTACGCAATTATTTAATTATTATTATCTTTCTACGTGACTTTACCGAAAGAACCAAAGAGTAATTCCTGCAGTCACGAAAGCTCCAAATCAAAATAATTCGCTACTTTAAATCAATTAACATTTTGCATGGAGGCCTTTTTATTTATATATATATATATATTTGTGTAGGTAAACAACGCCGCGGTCCATAAACTATCGAATCGCCTGCTCCGTGCGAACGATTTCCGGAAGTAATCAATTAATTCAAGTAAGCGTTCATGTGGGAGCAGGCGACGTATAATTGAAGTACTTCGCGACCGTGAGTTAAACGAAGTTGTTAATGAAACCGTTGTTTAAAAAAACACTAAACTTTTTCGAAGGAGTTTTTTTTGTTTGTTTGGGTTATTTTTTTTTTTTTGGGGGGGGGTCATAGGAGCGGGTTTGGCGCAAAGTACTGCATGCGATCCCTGTTCAGCTTCTTTTCCTTCATTCGACGGTTCTGGAACCAGATCTTGACCTGTCGGTCGGTGAGGTTGAGTAGGCGCGAGAGCTGCAGCCGCTTCTCCTTGTTGATGTAGACGCTGAAGAAGAACTCTCGCTCGAGCTCGCGGATCTGGTACTTGGTGTAGGGACAGCGCTTCTTGCGCGGCCGATGAGCGCCTGGACCGACGAGAGAGATGCGGAGACAACATACATTGGGGAGAACAACAACAACAACAATACATATCCCCGTTGTAGCCTTCTTGTGTTTAAGTTCGTTGTCCTTCCCCCCGCACCTCCGATTAACACGTTTGGCTACGTACGGTGCGAGAGAAATTCAACGTAGTACGTACATCAGACTGTTGTGGCACACGAGGGGGTGGGTGGCCAACACCACCCCCGGCTACACTACCGGATACACCCACAAAGACAAAGCTCCCCCGTATAGCCTCAACAGACTGTAGGGGCAAGTGCTATTAGCGAGCACCTATAAAGGCCGGCACGGCACACGAGGGGGTGGGTGGCCAGCACCACGCCCGGTCGCCTTTGTCTCCACAGTGTCGATGTTTACACATCGCACCAGGTACTCATTTAAAGCTGAGTCGACCTAGGGAAGGCCCAGAACCGGTTCAGATAATCGCCACTGGGTGTTGGTCGTAGCACAGCGCACTAACCGCTACAACTAGCGCGCGTACATGCAGAGAGGCACAGACATGCGATGTAATACTACAAAGAACCCCCGTATATCTTCTGGGTTCTTTCGGTAAAGTCACGTAGAATGGAAATAATAAAAAAAAAACATAATAAAATAATTATTTTATTTTATTCTATTTTTTATTATGTTTTATTTGTGTTATTTTATTATTTTATTATTTACATTCTACGTGACTTTACCGAAAGAACCAAGAAGATGAATCCCTGCAGTCACGAAAGCTTTAAATCGAAAAAAAACCCATATAGCCTGAGCACACTGTTGGGGTCAGGTGCTCTCAGTGAAGTAAGCCGCGCCCCGATGCAGGCCGACGCGACACGAAGCGGGCGACCAACGCCAACACCACGCCGATGATGAATGTTCACGCACCGAGGACACCACGTGGAGCCGTTTGAGGCTGAGTCGACCTAGGGGACTGCGGGCAACACCTTTCACGAATACGCGGACTCGTTGAACACCGCGCAACGCTCAGAGCTGTTGACGTGCATTTGGTAAACTGTTTAATCGCCTTTAACGTTGTTGACACGAGTTGAATGTTACGGCTGTGTAATACGAACTTAACTGTGGTCAACCTGCTTCATGTGTACGTGTGTAGGTGCTCGCTATCAGCACTTGCCCCGACAGTCTGTTAAGGCTATACGGGAGGTCTTTGTCTGTGTATTTCGAGGCCAGCACACTGCGCTTTCAACCCAGCGAGCCGGGGTTCGTTTTCGGCTCACAACCAATGACAGTGGCACCGAACCTGGGCCTCCCATAGGTCGACTCACCCTTACATGGGTACCTGGTGCGGTGTGTTGCTATCTGCACTGGGGAGACAAAGGCGGCCGGGCGAGGCGTTGGCCACCCATCCCATCGTGTGCCGTGCCGGCCTTCACAGGTGTACGCTAGGACTCGCCTCAACGATCTCTTAGAGGCTGTGTATTTATAAAGAATACTTTACAAGCGTATACAATAGTCATGAGTAATATGTGTGTGTGTAGGTGACACGCATACATGTTGCACTACACGTGTACTGCGTTGTCAGTGGTGCACAAACACACATGATAACAACAACAACAACAACACACTCGACACAATTGTCAGTAACGACTGCCCTAAACACAAAAACAGAGACAAAATGCCGCAGGCTTTGGCAACGCCCCCTTCTTCATAGCACACTGATACAAACCACGTGTGTGGATGTCCGTGTGTCCACGTATACACTGAAGGCACGAAGACCCCCCCCCTCCTCACTCGTTCCTCCGCAAAACAAAGAGTTGCCACGCATCGCCGCTGCGCGAGTGGGGATAACGCGCGAGACGTAACCCCGTTCAGTTTACCAAACTAACCCCTTTTTTATTTTCACCAGGTAATGCCCCCACTGAGCTATACATCTCTGTTGTTTTTGGAAGCGACCTGGCCACAAATGATAGCTCAATGAAGTGGCTTATCACGTGGACATGTCTAGCAGTCGTCAAATACTCGAAACGCGTGTTGATTCTAAATGTTGTGTGTGGGGGGGGGGACCTGGAGAAAAATCCACGCGACCACGGGGAGACAGATTACTGTCAGGGTCGATATCGAACCCACGCCTCCCTGTATTCCAGGCGAGGTAGTTAACATATCGCCTCCGCAGCGTCCCCTAACATGACGGGTGTTCAGCCGGGATTCACTTTGCTAAAAACGCGGCCCAATCACCGCGGCGACTGCGTTTTTGACCGATCCGTCACTGCGTAATTCCGACACCAGTAGTCGCTGTTAGAATGTTCCCGACATTCTTAGGCGTGTAAACTATCTCTCTGCTACGAACACGGGGCATCCCCCCGAAACGTCGTCCATCGCGTATATCAACATACGAGGGGGGGGGGGGGTGGTGCTATTTTCGAATGTTCCCGTGGAGTTTGTTGTTGTTGTTGTTGTTGTTTGTCTTTGTGCACCGTCTGCCGTCACGGTCCCCACGCCAACCAATAAAATGGCATCGCAACGCCACGATAACACGTGGCCCTAATCACAAGGACCCCCCTCCCCCGTAGCCTTTACATACTTCTGGGGCAAGTGTTGTGAGCGAGTAGCACATATGAAGGCCGGCATAGCACACGAGGGGGGGGGGGGCAGTACCTGTCACGCTCGGCCGCCTTTGTCTCCCCCAGTACTGATATTTACACACCGCACCAGGTACTCATTATGGGTGAGTCGACCATACGAAAAAGATTATCCGTATAGCCTTAATATACTGTTGGGGCAAGTGCTGTGAGCGAGTACATATGAAGGCTGCCAGGGCACACTTGGGGGTGTGTGACCAGCACCACACAAGCCCGGCCGCCTTTGTCTCCCCCCCTGTGTTGATGTTTACACACCGCACCAGGCACTCATTTGAGGCTGAGTCGACCTCCACATACACGCGCTCGCTCACACGCGCGCGTGAGAACGTGTGCGACTTCTCCATACATACACGGGGCCCTACGAAGTGAGACGCACAAGGGACTCAATCTTCCCTGCTGCTCTGCGATCACGACGCATCCTTAGCTACCACCACCACCACCATTCACTGCTCTCTCTCTCCCTGCCCTCCTCTTCATTCCCACAAAACGACCCGTCAGCTCCTCCCAACATGCCAATCGTCGGCACTCTCTCTCGTTATCTCTGCCAATTATCCCACTGGAATGCCCTTCCTTAATATTCATCACACGGCGCCTTTGTCGAATGCGTCCATTCCAGGTCTTCTCTCTCCCTCCTTCTGTTGACTTCCGTTATCGCTCTCGATTCGTTGATACCAATGCAGGAGTTCTTCACTGGGGGTGTTCTTCTCACTCTAAGGGCGCCGCGAGATGTTAACTCCCTCGCTTGGTATTCAAGAGGTCGTGGGTTCGATCTCGACCTTGACGCCTGCTGTATATTTAGAGTCTGCGTCTCTCTCTCTCTCTCCTCGTAATCGCGTGGAATTTTCTCCGGGAGGGCCTCCTGTCTGTTCATCCACATTGAGAATGAAGGTGCGTTTCGGAGTATTCGTCTGCTGCTACACATTTCCACGTGACGAGCCACTTCGTGTGATCTATCATTTGCGACAGCGCAGGCCGCTTCTGCAAAACGAGCTACACGGCTAACCAGTGGGATCTCACCTGGTCAAATATATTTTTAAAATTGTTTCGAGATTCAGTCGAGTCTTCTTTCCTGCACGCGCCGAGTGCTGCCTAAGCGTCCTCTCTCTCTCTCTCTTTATTTCTCAGTCTGCGATGCCTTCTCTTGACTCCCCTTTCGTCCTCGTCGACGATTGCTTGGTCGTCGTTGCCGGCAAACTGTGTCGCCTTTGCGCGCGGCGCGCATAGCGAATGTCCCCACGACGTTTTTAGAAACAACAACAACAACGCTACGAATGGGCTATCGACAACTCGCTACGATACACACCCGACCGGCAAAGATATCCCCGATTGTTGGGGCGCAAGTGTTGTTAGCGAGTAGCACCTGTGGAGACCGGAACGGTACAAACAACAACAATAACAACAACAAAGACAAAGACCCGCCCGTATAGCCTCAACAGTCTGCAGGGGCAAGTGCTGTTAGCGAGCACCTATGAAGGACGGAACGGTACACGATGGGGTTGGTGGCAAATGGCCAGCGCCACGCCCGACCGCCTTTGTCTCCCTAAGTGTCGATGTTTTGCACACTGCACCAGACCAGTTTCAGATAAAGAATCGTCGCTGGCGTTGGCCCGTGAACGGGAATCGAACTCGGGTCGCCGGGTTTGATGTGCAGTGCGCTAACCGCTGCACTACCGCTCCCCCCTGCACACAGTATACACACAGTACACGCACAGTGCACACACAGTACTCACAGTACACACACACAGTACACACACAGTACACACACAGTACACGCACAGTACACGCACAGTGCACGCATGCGCACATGCGTAAATACAATAGCGAGGGGCCTCTGGTTTGTTGTCGAAACCCGCGGATGGGATATCATCACGATACACTTTATGAGCTGCTATCCGCGCGTTATGAATAGTTAAATGTTTCCTCGTAAAGTGATGAATAGCAGTATTAAGCTTTTGAAATTACAGTATTCAACTCACTATATCAATGACCCACGCGGCGCCTACAAGCTACATTAAAAAGAAACCGGGTCGTAAAAGTGTTATAAGCTTATAAATGTGCCTTCTACACAGAGTGGGCCAGCGTGAGGCATCACTGTGGTGGGGGGGGGTGGAGACGCCCCCCACCCCACCCACAGCCCCCCGAGGGTCTCTCCCAAGTAGAGGGCCCACACTTACACACACGACGCGCACACGCCACGTACACAGCACGTACACACACGCCACGTACACAGGCTACGTGCACACACACACACACCACGTGCACACACACACACAGACACACACACACATACCACGTGCACACACACACAGACACACACACACATACCACGTGCACACACACACACCACGTGCACACACACACGTGCACACACACACACACCACGTGCACACACACACCACGTGCACACACACACCACGTGCACACACACACAGCACGTGCACACACACACAGCACGTGCACACACACAGACACACCACGTGCACACACACAGACACACCACGTGCACACACACACACACAGACACACACACACCACGTACACACACACAGACACACAAAGATCCCCCGTATAGCCTTAACAGACTGTAGGGGCAAGTGCTGTTAGCGAGCACCTATGAAGGCCAGAACGGTACACGAGGGGGTGGGTGGCCAGCACCACGCCCGACCGCCTTTGTCTCCCCAGTGACGATGTTTACACACCTCACCAGGTACTCATTTGAGGCTGAGTCGACCTAGGGGAGGCCGGGACCGGTTCAGATAATCGTCACTGGTGTTGGCCGTGAGCGGGAATCGAACTCGTGTCGCCAGGTTCATAGCGCAGCGCGCTAACCGCTACACTACCGCTCCCCACACACACACACTTGCACACACACACACCACGTGCACACACACACACACAGCACGTGCACACACACACACAGCACGTGCACACACACACACACCACGTGCACACACACACCACGTACACACACACAGCACGTACACACACACACACCACGTGCACACACACACACACCACGTGCACACACACACACACAGAGACACAGCACGTACCGGACCCTACCGCCCTCGACTCGGCTCCGCGGGTTGCGGCCGGTGACGACGCCGCACTCCCAGACTCCGCGCCGCTGTCGCGATCTTCCTTGGCGGCTGCGCGCTGCCCTCGCCGCAGCCGCTGCTGCTGCTGCAGGGGATTGACGCACCCCGGCTCCTGCTCCTCTTGCTGCAGTTGCTGCCGGAGCAGCAGGCTACCGCTCGTAGCAGCCTCGGCTTTGTTGTTGGGGTCATCGCCGCCGCCGCTGCTGCTGCTACTGCTGCTGCTATTGCTGCCTCCGCTGCCGATGTAGGCGGACTCGAAGAAGCGGTCGAACCCTTGCGGGAGGATTCCGTTCCTCCCGATCTGCAGCGCGGCGGCTGCTGCTGCTGCGCCGAAAACCCCACCGGCAGACGGGCTGCAGCTCGGGGCCAGCGACACGACTCCTCCGCCATGAGTCCCGTACGCCGCCTCGATGCTGATGCTGCTGCTGCTGTTGCTGCTGCTGTGCGCAGAATGCGGCCCGGGAGGTGGCTGCTGCTGCTGTAGCAACTGCTGCTGCTGCTGCAACACGAATTCATCGCTCACGTATCGACGCTGCTGCTGCTGCTGCTGTTGTTGATGATGATGATGAATCTGCTGATGCTGCTGCTGCTGGTGATGATGATGCTGCTGCCACTGTCGAGCCGTCTCGTGCAGGCCGTACTCCCTGAAGGCGGCCGCGTCCCTCGCCTGCGGCACCGCGGAGTACGGGCAAGGGACGGGGCGCGCACCCGGCGGCTGGAGGAGCGAGGGCACTGCGCCCAGGTCGTAGTAGGCACGGTAGCTCGGGAGGAAGAGGCCAGAGCCTGGGTATGCTCCGCGCTCCTCGCACTCCATGCCGCCGCCGTCTCCCCCTCCTCCTTCACCGCCACCTCCTCCTCCTCCGCTCTCCACCGCCCTCCTCTGCGCGAACGCGGCGGCTGCGGCTGCGGTGCTCACGGGGCCGAACATGGTGATGCGTGGGACATTTTGAGTTGCGAGAAGCCTTCCCGTCGCGTCACGCTGCCTAAGGGCGCGATCGCGGTGCGTAAGGAGGAGGAAGAGGAGGAGGGAGGAGGAGGAGGCGGTGGTGACGGTGACGGTGGCGTCCGCGGCGGATGAGGAGGAGGAGGATGATGATAAGGTGGAGCGGGAGGAGGAAGGGAGGGGGAGGTGTTTGGAGTAGGAGGAGGCTGTGTGGTGGTGGTGGAGGTGGGGAAATGAGACGGAAACACACGAGCGATTTAACTCGAGCGGGCCCCGTGGTTTCAGGCCCCCCCCCTTCCACCACCTCCACCACCACCCCCCCCTCCGTGGGTCACGTGACCAATCGCAGAAATCGTCGCTCATCGATGGGGAAACCCACCGGGGGGTTGGGCGGGCGTGGTGGACACGGGGGACTGTGGTGATGATGATGATGACGAGGAGTAGCAGGAGGAGGAAGACTCAGCAAGGGAACGCGCTCCGTTCTGCCCGCTCGCTCCCTGGACGCAGGACTCAGCGGCGAAACCCTCCCCCCCCTCTCTCTCTCTCGCGCCGTGCTACGACCGCAGCTTAGTCGTGCCAAGCCTCTGTGCTCTTATATGGGCCGCGCGGAGCGAGGCTGCAATACGCGCACGCGCGCACGCACGCGCACACGCGCGCATACACACATGTACACACACGCACACACACACGCTTACACACATGTACACACACGCACACACACACGCTTACGCACATGTACACACACGCGCCTCGGCACACACACATATGTACACACACACACACGTACACACACGCGCGTCCGCACACACACATACAGATAGGAGTTGTTTATGCGACGGGTTTCGGCTCCTAATTGAAACGGGGCTCCAGCGAGGTGCCGTGTGGTACACACACATATTATATATATACACACCGTATTGTGATTTGAATAGGGGCACGCGTTGTACTCGACTGGAATTGCCGACAGGCACACTTGACATAAATTACCATTACACAAGAGCGCGCATTCGTAAAATGTGTGAAAAAAACATCTTAAAAATAAAAAAGAAACTCTATACGCTCCTCAAATAACATTGTGGCCCTTCAAGGAATGAAAAAAAACACATTTAAAATGCGACGTTTCGGGGAATGTCCATTTTTCATTATCCACGTGCTGCGATTCGGTGTTAAAGTCGTGATTATGCGCCACGAACAAAAAAGCGCCAAAAATAACTTTTTTTAAAATCAAGTGGCGGTACAATGTAACAATCAGTGTGCATTGCAAGATACATACGCACGCACGTTCGTGTGTACGCACACAATTATACACACGACTTCGTTAAATAACACGTGTCACATGGCATATACATCTTAATGTATACTCGTATGGGAGCTCAGAGGGTCAATGCGCTCATTGTATACAAACAAATCCTCGTAACCGAAGCGGGATATTTTTTATTCTAATTATTAATATTTTTTTGCCAAATACGGTCCCGATGGACTCATAATGAATGACGTTAATTGTACCGGTCAAACACACTCAACATGCATAAGCGCTTATTGTAATATGTGTATATATATGGTATAGATGCTATTGCGTTAGATCGAGCTGAGGGTCTTTTAGTCTCTTCTTGACGAGTGTCCATTCGCAAGAGAGACGCAGGCGCCCGCGTCAAACAGTGCGGAGAATGAGAAACGCCGTCCTCAGTCGCAATCATCCACCAAAATATATCCGGCCAAAATGTCCATCGGACGATGCGCATGACGGTGAGGTTCAAACTCAATCCGAACAGGTAAACGATTAATTATATGCTTGCCTACGATGGTAGCAGCAGCAGCAAAACGAGCAGCAAGATGTCCCATGAGCCTCAATGTCGAGGTCTGTCTGCCAAGCCACGACGAGAGGGCTTCAGCAGAGACATAGAGAGAGAGAGTTCGTGTCGTGTTGCCGTTCCTCCTCCTCTGTTGAAGGAGCGCAGACCGCATTGCTTCACTTTTCGGGTCCATAGTTTGCGTGGCATGGCCACAAACGCACGCCTCTGCCTTGTGTCCTTAATGCATCGCTCGTATATCCGTTTAAGTCTCGACGCAGCTCTACGAGTGGGCTATGTGTCTCTATGAGTGGATGCGCATGCCCATGGGTATCTAAGGGTGGGGGAGCGGTTAGTGTGGCGGTCAGCGCTACGCTGCGCTACGTACCTGGCCGCCCGAGTTAGATCCCCGCTCACGACCACCACCAGTGACGATTATCGGAACCGGACCAGGGCCTCCCATACCTCGATTCAGCCTCAAATAAGTACCTGGTGCGGTGTGTGGAGAGACAAAGGCGGCCGGGCGTGCTGCTCGCCACCCACCCCCTCGTGTGCCGTGCCGACCTTCATAGGGGTTCGCTAACAGCACTTGCCCCAACAGTCTGTTCAGGCTATATAGGGGGAACTTTTTCTTCATGGGTTTTCTATTTGGGTCCAAAGTTTGGGTTGCGTGGTCACAATCACAGCGCTGCGGATTGTGTCTTCAAGTGTCCATCAAAACGAACGATTTAAACTGGCGTTGTAAAAAAGGGCCCTCATTGTCACCTGTAAAGTTGATCGACTCCACGCATTCTCATATTTAAAGTAACAAATACTTACACGCACATTTATAACTCGAACAACTCAAATTGTTGTTGATCTCTGGCAGGGCTCGTCAAACCTGCCTTTGCGGAGTAGCATCGCGACTCTTTTAAAGGATCCGCTTCGTCACCGTCACCGTCTCGTAAGCTGAGTTTTTTTTTACCGAATTCGAAAAGATAAAAGTCTCTTATTTTTGCTTTGGGTTGTCCAGCCCCAGGTTCTATGACGGCCATTGTGATTTTCGTTGATACTGCATTTGGCAAAAAAAACAACTAAATTGGTTAATTTCGACACTCATCGAATTAACGACGGCGCATTTCGCCTGGATGACTGGGAGAGGGATGGGTGTGGCTGATTCGTTGTGATGGTAAAGGTGACGCGAAGATTGCGCTACCAACCAAAACATAGCGTGAACCACCACTTCGACGGACGAGTAGGAACAGCGAAAAATAAACGACACGTACTCTTTCTCTCTCCACTCTCTCTCTCTCTCTGCTGAAGCCCTCTCGTCGTGGCCGGCAGACCTCGACATTGGCCACACGCACACAAAGACAAAGATAAACCCGTATAGTCACGACATTGGCCACACACAAAAAGACAAAGATCAACCCGTATAGTCACGGCCATACCGTTGGGGCGAGTGCCAAAGTTGAGGCCCCGGTTCGGATAATCGTCACTGGTGTTGGTTTTCCGTGAGCTGGAAACGAACTCGCTTCGCCCGGTTCGTGTCACAGCGGAATATCCACAACGCTACCGCTCCCGATACACTTACATATATAGATACATACACAAGACAAAGATCCGCCGTATAGCCTTAACAGGCTTTTTGAGAAAGTGCTGTTAGCCGGCAATACCGCGTCCGTGCCGCCTTTGTCTCCCTAGTGACGATGCTTACACATCGAACCAGGTACTCATTTTAGGCTGAGTCGACCTAGGGGAGGCCCAGGACCGGTTCAGATATTCGTCACTGGTGCTGGCCGTGAGCGGGAATCGAACCCGGATCGTCAGGATCGCAGCGCAGCGTAGCGCTAACCACTACACCACCGCTCCCCCCCCCACACACACACAGGTACACACACACAGGTACACACACACACAGGTACACACACACACAGGTACACACACACAGGTACACACACAGGTACACACGGCCACAGAGCGCCCGGCGGGTGCTTGGTGGAGCTGCAGATTGATGGACATCCAAACGGGCCGTGATCATTAACGCTCGTGCACCATGCATCACGTTTACGCGTTACCAAAGCACCGAGCAGATAAATAATCCATCATAATTTTTTAATATTATTACCGAACTGGAAATTAACCCCCGGAAACGTAAAACGTGACAAGCGAAATAACAGCCGTGATAAAAAACTTTGTTTGCAAACAACACGCACTGTACGTATTTATTTGTTCGTATATATGTGTGTGCGTGTGTGTGTCTCTCTGACGCTGTCTGTATATCTGTTATTTAATGCAGCGTATGTGAGTAAAGCAATGTGCCTAATTGGAGGAATGACAGCGGCTGCAGTCTGCGACTGTGTTACGCGATCCGCGAGGACCTGCCCTGCACTGCGCTCAGCTGCGAGAAACAAAACTTCCACTCCACCGCTTGGCATCTCAGGAAGCCTCTGAGCGGATCTCCATACGTACGGTGAACTTCCTTCTCGCCGTACGTTACCAACCGTGCTAATCGGAGGCGCGGGGAGAGGACGTCAGCGACTCTGAACGGGAGGACACCAAGGGATGAAGACGAAGTGAAAGTCAACGGTGGATTCATTAACTCTGTCCGCAAGTGGAACCGTGTTTCTACGTGAAGCCCGAAAGCACGATCAACACGCTGATCATCAGCAACCATGGTCAATCCACTGCTGGATGAAGTCCTCCCCCCCCCCTCGAGCCGTCGCCTTCTCAGAAGGAGTTGCGCGTGTTTAAGGGGGCAGTGTTGATAAGCCGCAGCGTTGGGAGCGGTCGCGCTGTGTTGACGTTAATATATTCGCGTTGCTAAAACACGACGTGGAAGCAAACTTTGGTGGGTGACGCTAATGCCCCAGGATGATTTCTAACAAGAGTCGACGGGTTGCATTGGAAGCGTTGTTGAGTATTGGCGCGGTGAGCCACACAGCGTTGTCCTTGAGCGCGTTGGGAATAGTGTTGGTGGTGGTGGTGGTCGTGGTTCTATTGATACCAGCTCTGGAACGAGTGGCGGTGTTGGTGCTGTCGGCCTGCAGGAGCAGTCGTGTTGACAGCTGTGTTGTGCTCGTGCCGGGAGGAGCGTGCATCAGGCGGCATTCGCGCTGGTGTTGGCTGTATGAGTCGCCTCGTAGCGCTGCTCGTTAGGTCGCAGAACGTTTACCGGTCCAGCGTCGCCAACCGAACATTAATGACGTCGATTCTATGAACGTTATTTGTGACATTATTAGAGTGTCTGTTGAGTTGGCGCAACGGCGGTGCCGGGAAGCCAACAATGCAGACGAGCGGCAGGGCAAGCCACCTTACCCCGGGATTGCCCCAGCTCTGTCATCCTATATTGGGATGCGTGGCCTGCTGCACGGGAAAATCGCTAGTTTATCCTCTGGAGGAGATCACTCAGATGACCCCTTCATGCATTCAACCGGACAACCACGTCCCAAAACAAACAAAACGACACGGATTCGTCAATGACTACCCGGAGACTTAAAACGAAGAGAACATATGTCCGACGTTTCGGGTAATGACTCGTCATCGTAGCACATAGAAATTGGCATTGCTATAAAGAAGGACAATTGCCTAATACGCCCTCGATTATATATATGTATATCCTATGCGAAAAAGCCAAAGCGTATGGATTTCTGTAGTCACGAAAGCTTCAAAACAGATTCCACAGTGTTATTAACTGTGTTGAGTTTATACTCTTTAGCTCTTTTGGTAAAGTCACGTAGGTATAAAATAAAATGAATCACGACGTTTCGGGCGCAACACAAAGCATGCTTTCCCACCGGATGACGGACGCTTGTGTTGCGCACCCGAAACGTCGTGCTTTCTTTTATTTTCTACCTACGTGACTTTACCAAAAGAATCAAAGAGAATGGATCCCTGCAGTCACAAAAGCTTCAAATCAAGATTGTGTTGAGTTTGTTGTTGTTGTTGAAGTGTGAGTGTGCACCACTGCCAACGCAGCAGCAGCAGCATCACCTAATCCACGTTTCCACTCTCGTTACGCCGGTTCGGTTTGTGCGATTCCGCGCCACCGCTGTATATGCGTCATCCCATTGCTCCCCCAAAATTCGCTCTGCTATGCGGCTTGAATTCACTCCTATGCGGCTATGCGGTGGGGTAATATTGTGTGTGTACTGTGTGTGTGCACTGTGTGTGTGCACTGTGTGTGTGTACTGTGTGTGCGCGCTGTGTGTGTGCGTTGTGTGTGTGTGTGTGCTGTGTGTGTGCACTGTGTGTGTGTACTGTGTGTGTACTGTGTGTGCACTGTGTGTGTACTGTGTGTGTGTACTGTGTGTGTACTGTGTGTGTGTACTGTGTGCACTGTGTGTGTCCTGTGTGTATACTGTGTGTGTGTGCTGTCTGCACTGTGTGTGTGTACTGTGTGTGTGTACTGTGTGTACTGTGTGTGTATGATGTGTGTGTGTACTGTGTGTGTACTGTGTGTGTATACTGTGTGTAATGTGTGTGTACTGTGTGTGTACTGTGTGTGTAATGGGTGTGTGTACTGTGTGTGTATACTGTGTGTACTGTGTGTGTGTACTGTGTGTACTGTGTGTGTGTACTGTGTGTGTACTGTGTGTGTATACTGTGTGTACTGTGTGTGTACTGTGTGTGTACTGTGTGTGTGTACTGTGTGTGTGTGTACTGTGTGTACTGTGTGTGTGTACTGTGTGCACTTTGTGTGTACTGTGTGTGTGTGTACTGTGTGTGTGTACTGTGTGTGTACTGTGTGTGTACTGTGTGTACTGTGTGTGTACTGTGTGTGTGTACTGTGTGTGTACTGTGTGTGTACTGTGTGTGTGTACTGTGTGTACTGTGTGTACTGTGTGTGTACTGTGTGTACTGTGTGTACTGTGTGTGTGTACTGTGTGTGTATACTGTGTGTACTGTGTGTGTACTGTGTGTGTACTGTGTGTGTGTACTGTGTGTGTGTGTGTGCACTGTGTGTGTGTACTGTGTGCACTTTGTGTGTACTGTGTGTGTGTGTACTGTGTGTGTGTACTGTGTGTGTACTGTGTGTACTGTGTGTACTGTGTGTGTACTGTGTGTACTGTGTGTGTACTGTGTGTGTGTACTGTGTGTGTACTGTGTGTGTACTGTGTGTGTGTACTGTGTGTACTGTGTGTGTACTGTGTGTACTGTGTGTGTGTACTGTGTGTGTGTACTGTGTGTGTACTGTGTGTGTACTGTGTACTGTGTACTGTGTGTGTACTGTGTGTGTGTATACTGTGTGTGTGCACTGTGTGTACTGTGTGTGTACTGTGTGTGTGTACTGTGTGTGTGTACTGTGTGTACTGTGTGTGTGTGTACTGTGTGTGTGCACTTTGTGTACTGTGTGTGTACTGTGTGCGCTACTCGGTAGGCAGCTGTCTCCGAGTGCGGCTTCGCTTTGTGCGCCCATCACTTTGAGCGCACGACGACTTCGTCATCCAGCGAGCTGGAAACCTCCAACGTGTTACACCTTGAGCGTGTCTCCTCTTGCAAGCAAAGAAACACATCGGACGAGCGAATTAAATATAAATTAGCGAGTCAAAGCGAGTGGCTCCCCGCCGTGTGTGTATGCACGTTGAACTTCTTTCGCACCGTACGTAGCCAACCGTGATAATCGGTGGTGCGTGAGCAGGGGGGTGGGGGGGGTGATGACAACCACCACGGCGCTTGTGCCAGGCTAGGTGCACACAGTGACGCCGGACGGCGCGAGCTCGTCTGTTGTCCTCCCGCCGCACCTCCGATGAACACGGTTGGCTAAGTAGGGTGCGAAAGAAGTTCAACGTGCATACGTACAACACAGCATCGGCACAGCACCACGGCAATGACGCCGTCGGGCGCTGTTACGGTGAGCACACCGCACAACTTGTCACGGCTAACATCAGCGGCGTGTGATATCTGACCCTCCCATCCCCTCCCTCGATCCCCACCCTCCCTACTCACCAAACCCGCTCTGACCAGCGTGGTGAAGTATGGTTACTGTATAAAAAAAATAAACAATAATATCGGACAATGCAATTGTGGTCCTCTAATCTGCTCTGAATAAGGCTCATTGTCCGAAACGTCAGTGCAGCGCACGATATATGTTCACTGTCAGCGACGAAAGTTGGCGAGGTAGATTCGTTCCGACTCTGCTTTGCGTGCACCGATACAACACGCACTGAAACGTGTACAGCAGACACAGAGTGTGCAACTCCCGTAGGTCCTGCATCTTCTTAAGCTGCCATTGATGTAGCGAGAACATACTTTGGACCGGTTTCAAAACGCAGTGCCTCGTCAGAAATTCCGGTGAAGCCGTACTTGATTCGATGCCAAAGGTTATTTACGAAACTAAGCAACTACATTTTTATATATTTTTTTACCAGGTAATGCCCACTGAGCGGAATAGCAATTTATTGAGAAGCGACCTTGGCCCACAAATCATAGCTCAACGAAGTGGCTTATCGCGTGGAAATTCATACCAGACAAATCACTGTAAATTCGTGTTTCTAAATGTGGAGAGAAACCCGGAGAAACCGACGCGACCACAGGGAGAGAGAGAGAGAGACACGCAAACTCCAAATATAAAGCAGGCGTCATGGTCGGGATCGAACCCACGATCTTCTGCATACCAGGCGAGGTAGTTAACATCTCGCCACTGCGGCGTTCCTTATAGGCAAGGCTGCCCCATCTCTCTCTCTCTCTCTTTGAGATTTGGGGTTCCTACGTGCGACACGAACATGCATAGCACGTAACACAATATCATCACGAACGTCGCCATGGGGAATAACCAAAAGCTAGGCAGATGATATGCCGATATAACACAATGCAATATCATTTACCTACGTAATGTATCGACAAAGAAGCCACGATTACCTTCATACAGGCAGAGACAAACTGAGATCCTGCGTATAATCTAACAGCCTGTTTGTTGCAATTGCTGTTCGCGAGCACTTATTAAGGCCGGCACGGCACACGAGGGGGTGGGTGGCCAGCACCAATGTTTACAAATGGCATAGCAGGATACGGAACTCATTTAAGGCTGAGTCGACCTAGGGGAGGCACAGGACCGGTTCAAATAATTGTCAGTGGTGTTGGTGTCTGTGAGCGGGAATCGAACTCGGGTCGTCGGGGTCGTCGGGCAGCTGAGCTAACCGCCACGCGACCGCTCCCGCGGCCCACACTCGCACACAAGTCGACACGTACAGGGTGTGGGGTAGGGCTGAACCATTAATCGATTTCAAATCGAAATCGCAATTTGAAACGATGCGATTAGCAAATCGCAAAGGCTGCGATTTTTTGCGATTTGAAAAGTCCTCTTACTTTCTTGTTGGAATTGTTTTAGTTTGTATTATAATTATAATTTTATTTATTTAACTTAATAATTGTTCTATGTTTGATTGTACTATTTCAATTTTAAAAAATTAATAAATACATGTTGCAAGCAATTCAAATCTTTTAAGTTCTCATCCTTGCATTCGAGTACATAGAGCAGTTAATATTTTGATGGTATCATGTGGTAATGCTCCATCACATGTTTTAGATCTATTACACAGTGAATATT
This sequence comes from Lampetra planeri, assembly GCF_965212315.1. NCBI lineage: Eukaryota > Metazoa > Chordata > Hyperoartia > Petromyzontiformes > Petromyzontidae > Lampetra > Lampetra planeri. Next base: position 27,142,126 of record NC_136107.1, read on the forward strand.
GAACTGAAGCTTGCCTTAAAAAAATGTAATCGCAAATCAAATCGTAATCGCAATATCTGTCAGAAAAATCGCAATTAAATATTTCCCCCAAATTGTTCAGCCCTAGTGTGGAGCATTGTATGAGTTATGCGTGTTTATTTTGCCAGTAGCCTGTTAACTTGCTGGGTTTAAATCACAATTTGTAATTTAATCACTACAACTCTGTTAAATAAAACAATATAATACTATCACATACGTTTAATTAACGCTATTAATAGCTGTATTCGTAAATAACACTGTGACTTTAAAAAGTACACCATAGTTTATGGGCGGCGTATCAGCCAATGTCCCTTCTCAACGCAGAGAGGTAGAGTCATTTAAAATTGTGTCACAGCACACAGAAAGGCCAGAGATATAGAGCATTATATAATATGTGCTGTTAAGAAGGTCCGTTGCCCGAAACGTCGCATGTAATATATTGCTTTAATGCCATACAGTGTCATTGTTGAATGTGTTGAGTATTTTGTTGTTGTTGTTGTTAACTGTGCTTGTTTACACCAATGCCAACGCAGAAGAAGCAGCTACGGCTGCGCACGCACGCGCACGCACGCGCACGCACGCGCTCGCACGCGCACGCACGCGCACGCACTCGCACGCACGCGCACGCACGCGCACGCACGCGCACGCACGCGCTCGCACGCGCACGCACGCGCACGCACTCGCACGCACGCGCACGCACGCGCACGCACGCGCACGCACGCGCTCGCACGCGCACGCACTCGCACGCACGCGCACGCACGCGCTCGCACGCGCACGCACGCGCTCGCACGCGCACGCACGCGCACGCACGCGCACGCACGCGCTCGCACGCGCTCGCTTGCAGATTTGAGACACGCGTTAAAGCGACGTGATGCGTAGCTTTATAAATCCTAACGCCACACTTGAGACCCATTTGCGGTGTGTACGGGCCTCGTTTTATTCACATGTATAGTGTATCAGGCGTTAATTAAAACATGTATATATTTTTTAATTAAATACGCCTTGCTCTCCCCCCCTCCCTTTCTCTCCGTTAGCATTTTTTGTTGTTGATGTAAACACTCCACATTTTATTTCTCAGGCGCATATCGGTACCCGCAGTGACACTTCAATTAACTCAACATGCCGGTATATATATATTCAGAATAGGCTTTTACCCTTCCTGGCCAAAAAAAATTGGTAAAAAGCCCATTCTTATTTTTTTCTCTCTCATCATTTTGAAACTGGCACAAAGGTCACACAGATATTCGCGCGCACCAGCTTCAGTAATACGCGCACTTCACACCGATTAGTTTTAATCTTTAAATTTCAAGCTCTTTTTTTGCGAGCACCTATTAAGGACAGCACGGGGCAGGAGTAACTTGGTCCGGCCCCATTTGTGTTTCTTGAATCGCTAATGCTCATTGTTCGCAAATCTCAACAAGATAAACGCATTTGAGGCTGAGTCGACTTGGGTTTGCGGGGATTCACAGGGTACAAGTTCTACGCAGTGTTTCAATTCGCGACTTTGGCGTCTAATTGATGAATTAGCCACGGTCCGTGAATCGACCTGCGATGGGCGCGCTCCGCAGTGGGTCGGTAAGCGAAGCATCGAGTATAGAGTCTCGCCATGCATTTCTACAATACAGAGAACGCACAACATTGCCATCGTCAGCCAGGGGAGGTATCCCATAATTATTGTCGCTTGCGAAACCACATACAGTATATATATACAGCATATCAACCACACGGCACCGGGTCGTACACATCTAGCGGAAAGGATCTATAACAACCGAGCTGCGGCACGCAACACCAGTCCCGGCCGCCTTTGTCTCTCCCCGTCGCTGATGTTTACTCCCACTACGACCAAGGGAGGAGGCCCAGGAACGATTCGGATCATTGCGTCACCCATGTTGGCTTTGTGCGGGAATCGCATCTAGGGCGGCGGGGTTTGGAAGCCCATTGCGCTCACCACGATGGGGGTCAAGGGCTGTTATCGAGTAGCAACCAACGCGTGGCCGCCTTTGTCTCCCCAGTGGCAGTGTTTACACACCGCGCCAGATGCTCATGTGAGGCTGAGTCGACCTAGGGGAGGCCCAGCACCGGTTTAGGTATTCGTCACTGATATTGGTCGTGAGCGGGAATCGAACTCGGGTCGCGGGGTTTGGAGCGCGGAGCGCTAACCAGGTGAGGCTCACACAAAGGCACGCGACTCAGCTGTGTTGTATTGTGTCAGGTAAAGCCCACTGAACGATATCGCTCTTTTTCAGAAGCGACCTGGCCACACACACACACACAATGTGCACCTTTAACGCATCATTCACGCGCGTGTGAAAGTATAGATATATATATATTTTTTTATTTAAAAAAATCTAAACCGTCGCAAATGCAAACTTTGACGGAATAAAAATAAAAAAAACATTTCCATCGGGAAAGGAAATTGTTTTGAGCAGAAATACCCGAAAGAGTTGCACGTAACGATAGTGTTTGATGCGCGATACGGATCGTGACGTGTAGCGCCGATAGCTCTGCAGGAGGCCTTCATCCAGAAGTGGATTGACCACGGCTGATGGTGATGATGACAGTGATGACGATTATGATGTTCTTCGCTGCCGTGCGATATATTTGGTGGCATAGGGCATTCAAGGCGACTGTTGTTGTTCAGTTCCGTTAGGGTCAAAACCGAAGGTCAAGCTGGCATCGTTGGCCCAGCGGTCATCCTGGCAGCAGCAGCGGCTTTTGGCTGTCTATCGAACAAAGACGGTCGCTTTGCACCGCGTGCTTTCGGATGTACCTCTGCGGCCGTCTGGAACGCTCTTCCTTCCAATATGAGGAATACACTGAGGCTATGAACTTCTAAGTCCAGAATGACGAACTCATTTCTTTAGAACTGATTTTTGTGTTTAGTTTGTTGTTCTTCCCCCGCACCTCCAAATTGCACGGCCAGCTACGTACGGTGCGAAAGAAGTTCGACATAAATACATACGAAAGTTATTGTGAGAGTATGAGTGTGCCAGACGTAGTGAGTGCGAGCGAGGGAGGGAGGGAGAGAGAGAGCGTAAAATGAGGCGAGGGGTTTACATAAAGCAAAGCATGAAAAAAACCGAAATGATGAACGAAGCAAAGTGCCGACTACACCGAGCATCTTCTTGTTTCCTCTGATCGTAAACAAAGAAGAGAGCGGACGAAGGAAGGGATCTCACACACGAGCCTCTCCCTCCCTGCGTGCACGCGGCCGAGTGCACGCGGCTCATTGCCGGGTAGGCCCTCGTGTGGCCACAAGAATGTCTGCATGTGCACGTGCCGTTTCAGGTTTCATTTTCTTAGGTTTTTTCGGTAAAGTCACGTAGGTAAAAAAATAAAATTAATAGAAACAAAATAAAATAGTAATGAAATAATAATAAATCATGATTTATTATTTATTTTGTTTCTATAAATTTTATTTTTTACCTACGTGACTTTACCGAAAAAACCTAAGAGTACGAATCCTTGCAGTCACGAAAGCACCTGATGACGGAGACTTGTGTTGCCTCCGAAACGTCGTGATTTTTATTTTTATTTTGTTTTATTTTACGTTCATTAATTTTAATGTTTTACCTACGTGACTTTACCGAAAAAACCTAAGAATATGAATCATTGCAGTCACGAAAGCTTCAAATCTAAAATCTTGAAGTGACTTTGCGCAAACAGAAAAATCCAGGAGAAAACTGCAAAGTCTTCCAGAAAAAAAGCACCGTACACCAACGCTGTGCAAACATCCCAGTGGGATGCAAGTCAAACAACAATAACAACAGCAATCACAAGACAACTGAGATTGAAGCCATCATTCTAACTCCGTACTACAACAAACAAACATGGCCAAACCAAAAAACGTTTCGAAATCACCTAAATAAAGCCATAAGCAATGTAACAGTGATCATATGCACGTGCGGGGTGTGTCTGTGTGTGCACTAGGCGCGTATCGCGTACGGTCAAGAGGCTACCCGGAGCCTCAGTATTCACATGCAAAGCCAAAGGCAACATTATGAACACCATTACAAATATTACGCAATTCAAATTTAAATGTCATACCTTGCCGATGCAATCGTCGTAATGAACGCTGATTAACATGCGCGGAGACTGTTCGTTGATACTGTACTTTGCAAACAGTTGGGCAATTTAAGTGATTGACAGGTGAATATGGGTGCGAGTTAAAAGATATGAAGAAAAAAAAATTGCCCCAACATTGCACCACCTGGTAAAGGATATTGCCGACACAGGCAATATAAATAATCGTATTAATTGCATGTCTATATGTCGAACTCGACTAGAGCTAATACATTGAAGTACAATTTATATGATAATTGGTTTTTTACCCTTTTATCTGGCAACAAAACTGACACCTTTTTTACGAGGAGTCATTGTTGCATAGACCACAATACCTGCAGTCATAATGCAAACAAAAACACACAACTCTGATAATGTATGCACTGTCCTTGAAGTTGATTGGTCCACACCCGAGACAGCTTTCCTTAGAGCCTAGTCTCACATGGTGTTGGACCAGATGACGCCAAAAGGCGCACAGCTCAAAGACAATGCACCATCAGAGTATGAGATCTCGGGGTAAGCATTTACACCATTGGTACCTCATTTGCCAGTAAAAAATATGATAATTGTTTTTTTTTGTTGCCAGATAAAAGGGTAATAAACCAATTATCAAATTTTTTACTGGCAAATGAGGTACCAATGGTACAATTTATATATCAATATATGTAGAGGACCGCAGTGCTTGTTAGAGTCACTGGTGGTGGCCATGAGCAGGAATCGAACTCGTGTGGCCAGGTTCGTAATGCGGCGCGCTAACCACCACACTACCGCGCCACGCACACACAAAAGACAAAGATATCCCGTATAGCCTGAACAAACTGTTGGGGCAAGTGCTGTTAGCGAGCATCTATGAAGGCCGGCACGGCACACGAGGGGGTGGTTTGCCAATACCACGCCCGGCCGCCTTTGTTTCCCCAGCGGTGATGTTTACACAACACACCAGGTACTCATTTGAGGCCGAGTCGACCTAGGGGAAGGCTCATGACTAGTTCAGATAATCATCACCGGTGTTGGCCGCGAGCGGTAATCGAACTCGGGTCGCCGGGTTCGTAGCGCAGCGTAGCGCTAATCACTACACTACTGCTCCCAATTATCTATAGACAACAACAACCGCCATTCGCCACTAAGTGGCGGTGACGTCACCACGATGCTTGTGCCAGGCTATGTGCACCTTTAGACCACGTGAAGTGTCGAAGGCCCGCTGGCAGGAGGTCACGGGGCAGACCCAGGTGCCACGGGTCGACTGACCGAGATGACTGGCTGATGCACCACCTGTGCCCCCTACTGTGCCAACTTGCTGTGCTTTAGCCACCCGGCGCTCCGCTCGTTGTTGTGAGCGTCGCTCCTCGCCCTCCGTTGTTGTTGGAGGGCGACTGCCTCCAACTGCCCAGTAGCAGCGTCCTTCACGAGCCTCCTCCACAGAGGCCGATCTTTACACCGCTGGTACCAGTCATCGGCAAGTCCACTCAGCTCCACATCCTCCTGTACCACATCACTCCATCTCTTCTCTAGCCCGTGCCGCGCCCGTTTAGCCCCCTCGATCCGGCAGATCAAAAGCTGTTTAGACATGCGGTGGCTGGGCATGCGGGCTGCATGGCCTATAGACACACACACGAACACACACAAGTACACATACACAGGTACACACACACAAGTACACACACATAGGTACACACACAAGTAGACACACACAAGTACACACACACAGGTACACACACACAGGTACACACACACAAGTAGACACACACAAGTACACACACACAAGTACACATACACAGATACACACACACAAGTACACACACACAGGTACACATACACAGATACACACACACAAGTACACACACACAGGTACAAACACACAGGTACACACACAAGTACACACACAAGTACACACACACAGGTACACACAAGTACACACACACAGGTACACACACACACAGGTACACACACAGGTACACACACACACAGGTACACACAAGTACACACACACACAGGTACACACACACAGGTACACACACAGGTACACACACACACAGGTACACACACACACAGGTACACACACAGGTACACACACACAGGTACACACACACACAGGTACACACAAGTACACACACACACAGGTACACACACACACAGGTACACACACACACAGGTACACACACACACAGGTACACACACACAGGTACACACGGCCACAGAGCGCCCGGCGGGTGCTTGGTGGAGCTGCAGATTGATGGACATCCAAACGGTCCGTGATCATTAACGCTCGTGCACCATGCATCACGTTTACGCGTTACCAAAGCACCGAGCAGATAAATTATCCATCATTATTTTTTAATATTATTACCGAACTGGAAATTATACATACACACATGCACACAGGCCTCTCGCGTAGATACTACACACAATATAATTAATTCTAGTTTGGAATGCAAATTGTGAACTTCAATAACGAACGCAACAATTTGAATGAAATGTGAAAATTAACAAATATTTCTACAACGCCGCAGTCACACACAAAGTTCAGAAAGTGCATCGGCCGATGGAATACAACGTTATTTTAATATTTAACTTCATGAGGACATTTTATATTTCTATAACCACCCATTAATCACATTTATTTACAGGATATATTTCTTCGCCCATGTATTACATTTTTTTATGTTAACACTAATATGCTCGCAAATAAAACAATTGCATTCGTATCTTAAACTTACGTGTCGAATATTTTTGTTACATTTATTTACAAAGGTCATTTGCAACGAGGTGTATCAATGGAATTATATGCCTGTTAAAACAAATACGAAAATAAAATACTCGCCCAATGAGTGCGCGAATTATACTATTTTCCCGCACCCACCGATGAGCACGTTTGGCTACGTACGGCGCGAAGGAAGTTCAACACGTACATACGCACGTGATTCAGGGACAGTTGCTGTAACGCATGAGTGCTCTGCTAATTCGCGTTGTTGTTGTCTGTTGATCCGGACGATCGGGTACCCATTGGGATGGGATGGGTGTCCGGTGGTGGGGAGGGGGTGGTAGGGAGGTGGGGATTGTCATTCACCTCTACCCACGAGTTCGATGCCCGGCCAAGGTCAACACACACGTGGCGATTCGTACGTTTGAACCTCTCTGGCCGCTCCTCTCCTGCCACCCCCACCCCTCCTCCCCCTCCTCCTCATCCTCCTGCACCGTTCCCCAAACATCAACGTCCCCAACCCGCATAGCCTGGCGTGGTGAAGTATAGTCAAACAAGACCCCCCCCCACCCACCGTGGAGATATCTTCGTAGACAACATTCGTGGGGAGGCATTCATCCAGCAGTGGATTGATGCAAGTTCCATTCATTATCCCCCCCCCACCCCCACTTTGCACAAGAAGAGCGCACAAACTACGCCTCCATTTAAGGAACGAAACAGGTGGGCTTCTCTACAAATCTGGCTGTCGCCTGATGAAGCTAGCTGTGATTACTGGCGAAACGTCGTACTCAGATTGTGAATGTTGTGGCTTGGGTCTCCAACACATCCGGTGGTGCTGTACTAGTGACGAATTGGCCACGTTCTGTTTACGTGACAACCCTTACTAGTTCGCTGTGTCGGGTGTTGGCGGGTTTAACGACACATTTATATATTTACGCGATCTAACCCCCACAAAAAACCCTCTATAATGGATGATATTGGTCGCGAAAGCCTCCGACTACGATGAGCGCCTGGACAGACAAGAGAGATGCGGAGACAACATACATTGGGGAAAACAACAACAACAAATATCCCCGTTATAGCCTTCTTGTGTTTAAGTTTGTGTTTTTTCCCCCACACTTCCGGTTAACACGTTTGGCTACGTACGGTGCAACAGAAGTTCTACACACAGACAGACAGACTGTTAGCCATCGACAGAGAGACAGCGAGCCAAATCGACAACAGACAGATAAACTAACTAATAGACAGCTGTTCGCGTGCACCTATGAAGGCCGGCACGCGACACGAGGGGGTGGGTGGTCAGCCCCACCTTTGTCTTCCTGGTGAGCGACGTTGACACACCATATGCAGGGACAAAGACAAAGATCCCCCGTATAGCCTTATCAGACTGTAGGGGCAAGTGCTCTTAGCGGTCACCTATGAAGGCCGGAACGGTACACGAGGGGGTGGGTGGCCAGCACCACGCTCGACCGCTTTTGTCTCCCCAGTGGCGATGTTTACACACCGCACCAGGTACTCATTTGAGGCTGAGTCAACCTAGGGGAGGCCCAGGACCAGTTCGAATATTCGTCACCGGGTTCGTAGCGCAGCGCGCTAACCGCTACACTACCGCTCCCCACACACACGCACACACGTGCGTACATGGTGTACGTGTGTGCGTGTGTGTGTGCTTACCCCCCCCCCCCACCCCCCGACACAGATTTCGTGAGATTGACCGCAATGTCCCGGCAACTAATATCATTGCACGTGGTGGCAGTACAGCAAGGTGGTTCAGGAGCCAGATGCCAATGTCGAGGTCTGCTGTTGGCTACGACGAGAGGGCTTTAGCAGCGAGAGACAGAGAGAGAGAGTTCGTGTCGTGTTTGCTCTGACCTGTCTTTAATGCATCTTTAGTGATATCTCTGTCTTTTTTTCGATTTAAAGCTTTCGTGACTGCAGGGATTCATCTTCTTGGTTCTTTCGGTAAAGTCACGTAGGTCACCTGAGGACGGCTGCTTGCGTTGTGGCCGAAACGTCGTGAGAATTATTTTATTATGTTTTATTTTTATTATTTTATTACTTCCCTTCTACGTGACTTTACCGAAAGAACCATGAAGATGAATCTCTATGTCTCTCTGGGTCCACATGTATCTCCGAGAGTCCATGTATCCGGATGACTGCTGCAAAGTATTATCTTGTGTTTTGATTATAGTGTGCTGATCTTTAAAGGTGCATTGAAAAATGTTGATACTCCTACTGATACTCCTGCTGTTATGGAGTGACTCATGGAGCCAGCAATGGCTGCAAAGTTTGGTGGTACATGTTATGTATATCGTTTATTGTAAAATTTCAATCACAGTTCCTATGATCACTGTTACATTGTTTTTATAGCTTTATGTTGGTGATTTCGAAAACGTTTTGGTTTAGCCATATTTGTTCGTTGTAGTACAGAGTTAGACTGATAACTTTAATCTAAGTTGTCTTGTGGTTGTTATTGTTTGACTTGCATCCCACTGGGATTTTTGCACACAGCATTGATATACGATGCTTTTTCTGGAAGACTTTGCTGTTTTTTCCTGGATTTTTATGTTTGCACTCAGTCACTTTAAGATGTATCTTGTTCATGTTTTTGTTTGTTGCAGTTGCACCGAGTCAAGAGCCGAATGGCTCACAGGGCGATACCAAATAAATGAAACTGAAAACTGAAAACAAATCTCTGAAGCGTCTGCGCGAGTTTACACGATCTGTGGCTTGCATGGCCACAGTCGCACTTTCCGGTGACTTGCGTCGTCTTTTAATCTTCCACGAACGAGTAAAAGGCACGCGGTGTGTTGGACATCGGCCAGCTGAACACACGCGCAGTCCCCGCGACAACCCCGCGAGGTGTGACTGTCACGACACGAAGCCTCTAGGCAGCGTTTCGTGGCCGGGTTGACTCACTCAGCGTGAAGAGTTGCTTTGCGAGATCATACATCCTTGTCGGGTGGGTTAACTCAGCCCATCATCGTCGTCGTCGTCGTTGCTTGTGTTGTTGTTGTTGCTCTGGAGACCGGGGCATCGATGGTCGACGATTGGGTCCGACGCGTTGACGGCATTCGTCGGTGGTGTTTTTCTCACTTGGCAGAGTGTGGCCGCGTGAGAGCTGCCATCTCCAGATGGAGTGGGAGATGGAAAAAAATGAAAAAATGTAAAAAAAAATCCGAATCATTTCTTTTTTTTTATGTCAAAATTATATTAAAAATATTTGAAAAATTATAATAAAAAAACCTCTCCAGTCGTGTGCGACTGTGGTCATCCAGAACAGAGCACAGCAACACGAGACGAGGCAATGCCCCCCGATCCACACAAAACAAGAACCCGAGTTGCACATCGAGAGCGACGCGCCACTCCGCTGCTGGTCACGCGGCCGACCTGGGCTTGACCGCCCCAAGTGGGAAATTGCAGTCGCCGCTTCCCGCATCTCATCCGTCGGCAGCCCCACACGAAACAAGAAGCGGCCGCACACCACAGTCAAGTAAGTCATATTAGAAATAACGTGTTTAAAAACACGCTGTAATGAAATGTACCGTACTAGTAATGGCAGAACTCCACGACTCCAGGAAGTGGCCCCGAAGCTTGCCGTGACGTAAGGGACCGTGTTGATTCACAGCCAACGTGAGTTGAGCGTGGACAATTAAACCCACGCCGAAACATAACATATAAAAATAATGCTTAATAATATATATTGTATTTTTAATGATATTATATAGTATTGTCACCAGTATGACATAAGTATACCACGTTTGCAGTCGATACCACATTGGGAAGTGGGTTAAAATTGAGTTACAAGATTTGAGGATACAACAACGACAACAACGACAACAACAACAACAAGAGACCGAGTGAGTTAAAAGAAAGCGTGTACAAAAGAAACCGATGTCACGCAGAGAAGTCGGGCGTGGTGGATGTGTAGTGGTGGTGTTGACGTGCGCCGACAGTGATGGATCACGGGGCGGCACGGGGTGCGGGGTTGGGCACGCGTTGGGGGCGTGGTGTGGACGCGCGCGCCGGGAGTGAGAGATCACGGGGCGGCGCGGCGTGAGTGGTGAGGCGCGCTGACACTGTGGGAAAACAGGATCGTAGCCAGCGCCCGGTGATTGGTCAAATGGGATGAGTGCTCTCAGCGACGTCCGCAGGGAGTGTATAAAGGGTGACGCGCGAGAGCACTCGAGGTTGTTGTTAACCAGTTGAAGATCGAAGACGGTGGGAAGAGGTAGTGCCCTGAGACCCCTAGTCCCGCTGTCCTTGTTGGGACCGGGGCCCTGTGTGGCTCGGAGGCGAGACTGTGGGACCCGTGGTCCGACGCCCATGTGGGTCGGGACTGTGGGACCCAGGGTCGAGAGGAACACCCCGGCTGGGTGTGTTCCGAGAGGCTACGGGCGTAAGAGCCCGTGTTCGAGTAGCTAAGTGGGTGTTGGTCACCCGAGTAGCTCAGTGGGTGTTGGTCACCCGAGTAGCTCAGTGGGTGTTAGTCACCCGAGTAACTAAGTGGGTGTTAGTCACCCGAGTAACTAAGTGGGTGTTAGTCACCCGAGTAACCAAGTGGGTGTTAGTCACCCGAGTAACCAAGTGGGTGTTAGTCACCCGAGTAGCCAAGTGGGTGTTAGTCACCCGAGATACTACAGTGGGTGTTAGTCACCTGAGTAGCTAAGTGGGTGTTAGTCACCCGAGTAACTAAGTGGGTGTTAGTCACCCGAGTAACCAAGTGGGTGTTAGTCACCCGAGTAGCTAAGTGGGTGTTAGTCACCCGAGTAACTAAGTGGGTGTTAGTCACCCGAGTAACCAAGTGGGTGTTAGTCACCCGAGTAACCAAGTGGGTGTTAGTCACCCGAGTAACCAAGTGGGTGTTAGTCACCCGAGATACTACAGTGGGTGTTAGTCACCTGTGAAACGAAGTTGGTGAAATAAAGAGTGTGCTACCCGTGAAGTCGTCTCCCGCCGAGTTACTACACTACAGATGAATGGAAAGGGGCCCCACGCTGGAGAGAGACATCACTCTCCCCCATCCAGTGTCTCCATGAAGCCGCTCTCGGCACCGGGGCCATCATGCAGAGCGAGCGAGCGAGAGGGCAGACGGAGCGGACAGCTAATATGCGATGCGGGCCTTAACCTCAACACAAAATGGCATCAATCGCGTGTTTTTATCGCGGTTGGGTGGGCAATCACTCGGCGACGGGTTTCCACGATCCGGCCCATATAACTCGCCCGCGGAACATGGCTCGCGCGAGCGGTGAACTGCGACGAGAAATTTCAATCTTCTGGCTTTTCGAGGTTATCGGCCCTGAAACAAGAACACAAAAATGTCTTTATCCGTTACCGCAGCGGATGGCGAACGCGGACAGAGACGTTCTTGAGCGATTTTTTTTTTAAATCTCTCGATCGCAAAATGTCCGTGATGGCAAGGTCAACGTGGTAGGTTGGATTTTTGTGTTGTTATCAGAGAGGGGTCGTTAAATACGTTGCCGTGCTACGTTTGATAGAGAGAATGCCGTTTAGGGGAGAGAGAGAGAGCAAGCCAAGGGGTGATGTAAAACATGAACGGGATACAAAAATAAATCGTGAAATGTGTCTATAAAACACGCGATTTACGGGCTAACAATTCTGACAGTGGTGGACACTGCTCGTGGTGGACACTTCCCATGGTGGACACTTCCCATGGTGGACACTGCTCGTGGTGGACACTGCACGTGGTGGACACTGCACGTGGTGGACACTCCCAATGGTGGACACGGCTCGTGGTGGACACTGCTCGTGGTGGACACTGCCCGTGGTGGACACTGCCCGTGGTGGACATTATCCACTTCCCTGGGAGGTTCACCCCGCGGCCTGTGACGAACACAGCGAGCGATTCGCAGTTCGACCTTTGAACTTCAGCGCGTGCGCGTTGACCTTGACCACGCTGGAGGGGGGGGGGGGCTACCTGGCGAGGTCTACAGACGTCACCCCCTGTGCACGGTGAGACGACTGAGAGTGAATGAGAAGAGACCACCACGACCACCACCACCACCACGACCACCACCACGACCACCACCACGACCACCACCACGACCACCACCACGACCACCACCACCGCCACCACCACCGCCACCTCCTCCTCCCCCCCAAGACGCTCCAGTCTCGTGCGCCCTGCGTTGTGTGTCGTGTGGCCGTGCCTTTGCGCTGTAAACGACGAACTTCATTTCGATGTAAAGCTTTCGTGACTGCAGGGATTCATCTTCTTGGTTCGTTCGGTAAAGTCACGTAGAAGGGAAGTAATAAAATAATAAAAAATAAAACATAATAAAATAATTCTCACGACGTTTCGGCCACAACGCAAGCAGCCGTCCTCAGGTGTCTCCCCTACAGACCTGGTCTTCACCTGAGGACGGCTGCTTGCGTTGTGGCCGAAACGTCGTGAGAATTATTTTATTATGTTTTATTTTTTATTATTTTATTACTTCCCTTCTACGTTACTTTACCGAAAGAACCAAGAAGACGAACTTCATTTCGATATTTTTTTGCCGCTGTGTAAACATGTCCACGTGATAAGCCACTTTTGTTGAGCTATCGGGCTGGTCGCTTCTGACAAAACTTCGTTGATCGCTCACTGGACTTTACCTGGTAAGATATAAATCGTTTAGTTTATTCATATATACACACAGGGTGTTTACGCATTATTTGAGCACTTATATGGAAAAAGAACGGATAATACAATGTGACATGATAACAAATGTAATGTTAACAGCTTCAAAAAGTCAAAGGGTCTCCCACTTGTTCGCCATCGTTGTCAACGCGAGCCTGGAATCTTCTCCAGGTGGTCTCCAAAGCTCCCGAGGCCACATTTCTCGTGCTGTTATTGAACATTCTCAGAAGTGTTATAACATTTTTCGTGACGCGCCCAGTGTATAAAAATCACAATGTGTATTTATACTGGAGGGAGCCGATGAGCTAATGAAGCTCTTTTCACAGATGTCCGGTCAGGGTGGGTCAGAACGTGACATCAAGAAGCAGTGCCAACTACAAGGCTGGAGTAGAAGTCAACCAAACACACATTCAACTAAACCATCCCCATCCTTACTCTTTGGTTCTTTCGGTAAAGTCATGTAGGTACTAAATAAATTAAATCACGACGTTTCGGGCGCAACACAAGCGCCCGTCATCAGGTGGAGACAGCCACTTCAAGAATTTTTGTTTTTTATTTTGCCCACTTCAGAAATTGTTTATTGCTGTGGTTGTTTCCACCTGAGGACGGGCACTTGTGTTGCGCCCGAAACGTCGTGATTTAATTTATTTTGTACCTACGTGACTTTACCGAAAGAACCAAAGAGTATGGATTCCTGCAGTCACGAAAACTTCAAATCTAGATTCATCCCCGTCCTACCTGGCAAGCCCACCGAGGCATTAACTTCTTGTTCAAAAGCGACCTGGGCACCAATGATAGCTCAACCATGTGGCTTATCATTTGGACATTGATATTATCGGCTAACAGACACATACATAGTATACAGTATATACACATGGAGGAGCAGTACACACAAAGTACAAAGACAAAGATCCCCCGCGTAGCCTCAACAGACTGTAGGGGCAAGTGCTTTTAGCGAGCAGCACCTACGAAGGCCGGCACGGCACCCGAGGGGGTGGGTGGCCAGCACCACCTTTGTCTCCCGAGTGGCAACGTTTCACTGCACACGGCACGAGGTGCTCGCTCCGAGGCTTTGCCGACCTCAGAGTCGGCATCTTCGTTGAGGGTGCGAGCAGGAATCCGAAAAGCCGCCAAGCTCTTTTTACACGGACTTCCGGTGGGATTGGGTCAGCAGGTCACAGCAACAAACAACACAAAGCAACGATAGGGGGAGTGCAAAATAGAGAAGAGATAAGCGAACAACTAAAATAACTACGTATATGATTAAAGTGTGTATATACGTACACGCTGTTGCTGCTGCTGTTGTTGTTAAAGAGCCAGACCCCGGAGCCGGCCCGGGGCCACGCTGCTGGCAGCGAGAATCTGTCGCTCGACTGGCCTGGGGAGGCCGGGGAACTCCCCAGGTAGAGATAGAGTCTGTGCATTGTAGTGTAGTGGTGTATTGTAGTGTATAGTAGTGTAGTGGTGTATAGTGTAGTAGTGTATAGTGTAGTAGTAGTGTATAGTGTAGTAGTAGTGTATAGTGTAGTAGTGTATAGTGTAGTAGTGTATAGTGTAGAAGTAGTGTATAGTGTAGTGGTGTATAGTAGTGTAGTGGTGTATAGTGTAGTAGTAGTGTATAGTGTAGTGGTTTATAATAGTGTAGTGGTGTATAGTAGTGTATTGTAGTGCAGTAGTGTATAGTGTAGTAGTAGTGTATAGTGTAGTGGTGTATTGTAGTGTATAGTGTAGTAGTGTATAGCGTAGTAGTAGTGTATAGTGTAGTGGTGTATAGTGTAGTAGTGTATAGTAGTGTATAGTGTAGTGGTGTATAGTGTAGTGTATAGTGTAGTAGTGTATAGTGTAGTAGTAGTGTATAGTGTAGTGGTGTATAGTGTAGTAGTGTGTAGTAGTGTATAGTGTAGTGGTGTATAGTGTAGTGTATAGTATAGTAGTGTAGTAGTGTATAGTGTAGTGGTGTATTGTAGTGTATAGTGTAGTAGTGTATAGTGTAGTAGTAGTATATAGTGTAGTGGTGTATAGTGTAGTAGTGTGTAGTAGTGTATAGTGTAGTGGTGTATAGTGTAGTGTATAGTGTAGTAGTGTAGTAGTGTATAGTGTAGTAGTGTATTGTAGTGTAGTGGTGTATAGTAGTGTATAATGTAGTAGTGTATAGTGTAGTAGTGTATAGTAGTGTATAGTAGTGTATAGTGTAGTAGTGTATTGTGGTGTAGTGGTGTATAGTAGTGTATAATGTAGTGGTGTATAGTGTAGTAGTGTATAGTGTAGTAGTGTATAGTGTAGTAGCGTATAGTAGCGTATAGTGTAGTGGTGTATTGTAGCATAGTGTAGTGTATAGTGTAGGGTATAGTGTAGTAGTGTGTAGTGTATAGTGTAGTGTATAGTGTAGTAGTGTATAGTGTAGTGTATAGTATCGTAGTGTATAATAGTGTATAGTGTAGTAGTGTATAGTGTAGTAGTGTATAGTGTAGTAGTGTATAGTGTAGAAGTGTATAGTGCAGTAGTGTATAGTGTATAGTAATGTAGTGTATAGTGCAGTAGTGTATAGTGTATAGTAATGTAGTGTATAGTATAGTAGTGTATAGTGTAGTAGTGTATAGTGTAGTGTATAGTGTAGAAGTGTATAGTGTAGTAGTGTATAGTGTAGTAGTGTATAGCATAATAGTGTATAGTAGTGTGTAGTGTAGTAGTGTATAGAGTCGTAGTGTATATTATTGAATATTTTAGTAGTGTATATTAGTGTAGTGTATAGTGTAGTAGTGTATTGTAGTGTATGGTGCAGTAGTGTATAGTGTATAGTAATGTAATGTATAGTATAGTAGTGTATAGTGTAGTAGTGTATAGTAGTGTATAGTGTAGTAGTGTATAGTGTCGTAGTGTATATTAGTGAATATTGCAGTAGTGTATATTAGTGTAGTGTATAGTGTAGTAGTGTATAGTAGTGTATAGTGCAGTAGTGTATAGTGTATATTAATGTAGTGTATAGTATAGTAATGTATAGTGTAGTAGTGTATAGTAGTGTATAGTGTAGTAGTGTATTGTAGTGTATATTAGTGAATATTGTAGTAGTGTATATTAGTGTAGTGTATAGTATAGTATTGTATAGTGCAGTAGTGTATAGTGTATAGTAATGTAGTGTATTGTGTATTAGTGTATAGTAGTGTATAGTGTATAGTGTCGTAGTGTATATTAGTGAATATTGTAGTAGTGTATATTAGTATAGTGTATAGTGCAGTAGTGTATAGTAGTGTATAGTGCAGTAGTGTATAGTGTATAGTAATGTAGTGTATAATGTATAGTAGTGTATAGTGTAGTAGTGTATAGTGTCGTAGTGTATATTAGTGAATATTGTAGTAGTGTATATTAGTGTAGTGTATAGTGTAGTAGTGTATAGTATAGTAGTGTATAGTATAGTAGTGTATATTAGTGTAGTGTATAGTGTAGTAGTGTATAGTAGTGTATAGTGCAGTAGTGTATAGTATAGTAGTGTATAGTGTAGTAGTGTATAGTGTAGTGTATAGTGTAGTGTATAGTGTAGAAGTGTATAGTGTATAGTGTAGTAGTGTATAGTATAGTAGTGTATAGTAGTGTATAGTGTAGAAGTGTATAGTGTCGTCGTGTATATTATTGAATATTGTAGTAGTGTATATTAGTGTGGTGTATAGTGTAGTAGTGTATAGTGTAGTAGTGTATAGTGTCGTAGTGTATATTAGTGAATATTGTAGTAGTGTATATTAGTGGTGTATAGTAGTGTATAGTGTATAGTAATGTAGTGTATAGTGTATTAGTGTATAGTGTAGTAGTGTATAGTGTAGTAGTGTATAGTGTCGTAGCGTATAGTGTAGTAGTGTATAGTGTAGTAGTGTATAGTGTAGTAGTGTATAGTAGTGTATAGTGTAGTAGTGTATAGTGTAGTAGTGTATAGTGTAGTAGTGTATAGTAGTGTATAGTGTAGTAGTGCTGGATTCTGTCGCCAGGGACAGGGAGGTCTGGACTGCCCGACTCAACACGCTGCTGCCACGACCCTCGCCAAGACCAGCAGATTGAGAAACGAACGAACGGTGTTTATATATAAATACGGACATCAATTCCTGCCAATTTTCTTCAATACGACATGCAAGCTCGGGCAACGCACCGAAAAAACAACAACAAAACAGTCCCAGATCACACCGAAACAGCACCCAGTCGTCCTTCAACAAAAACGGCACATTAGCATTGAACTATCGATACATGGGTAAGGATCAAAAGCCTACCCATCACATTTTAAAATATGGTTTTCGAACTTCGGGGAAACCAGAGGTCCGGTCCAAATAAAAGCCACTTAGTGTTGGTGGCCGTGAGCGGGCAATCGAACTCGGGTCGCCAGGTTCGTAGCGCAGCGCGCTAACCACTACACTACCGCTCCCCACTTGTGCACCACCACCACTAGCACAGACTCCTCCCAATGATTGCTCAACTAAAACTCGATGTACTATTTTTTATTTACCAGGTAAGACCCACTGGGCTGCTCTATACAGTGAGGGATAAAAGTATTTGATCCCCTGCTGATTTTGTACGTTTGCCCATTGACAAAGAAATGATCAGTCTATAATTTTAATGGTAGGTTAATTTGAACAGTGAGAGACAGAATAACAACAACAAAATCCAGAAAAACGCATGTCAAAAATGTTATAAATTGATTTGCATTTTAATGAAGGAAATAAGTATTTGACCCCCTCTCAATCAGAAACATTTCTGGCTCCCAGGTGTCTTTTATACAGGTAACGAGCTGAGATTAGGAGCACACTCTTAAAGGGAGTGCTCCTAATCTCAACTTGTTACCTGTATAACAGACACCTGTTCACAGAAGCAATCAATCAATCAGATTCCAAACTCTCCACCATGGCCAAGACCAAAGAGCTCTCCAAGGATGTCAGGGACAAGATTGTAGACCTGCACAAGGCTGGAATGGGCTACAAGACCATCGCCAAGCAGCTTGGTGAGAAGGTGACAACAGTTGGTGCGATTATTCGCAAATGGAAGAAACACAAAAGAACTGTCAATCTCCCTCGGCCTGGGGCTTCATGCAAGATCTCACCTCGTGGAGTTGCAATGATCATGAGAACGGTGAGGAATCAGCCCAGAACTACACGGGAGGATCTTGTCAATGATCTCAAGGCAGCTGGGACCATAGTCACCAAGAAAACAGTTGGTAACACACTATGCCGTGAAGGACTGAAATCCTGCAGTGCCCACAAGGTCCCCCTGCTTAAGAAAGCACATATACATGCCCGTCTGAAGTTTGCCAATGAACATCTGAATGATTCAGAGGACAACTGGGTGAAAGTGTTGTGGTCAAATGAGACAAAAATGGAGCTCTTTGGCATCAACTCAACTCGCCGTGTTTGGAGGAGGAGGAGGAATGCTGCCTATGACCCCAAGAACACCATCCCCACCGTCAAACATGGAGGTGGAAACATTATGCTTTGGGGGTGTTTTTCTGCTAAGGGGACAGGACAACTACCACCGCATCAAAGGGACGATGGACGGGGCCATGGACCATCAAATCTTGGGTGAGAACCTCCTTCCCTCAGCCAGGGCATTGAAAATGGGTCGTGGATGGGTATTCCAGCATGACAATGACCCAAAACACACGGCCAAGGCAACAAAGGAGTGGCTCAAGAAGAAGCACATTAAGGTCCTGGAGTGGCCTATCCAGTCTCCAGACCTTAATCCCAAAAAAAATCTGAGGGAGCTGAAGGTTCGAGTTGCCAAACGTCAGCCTCGAAACCTTAATGACTTGGAGAAGATCTGCAAAGAGGAGTGGGACAAAATCCCTCCTGAGATGTGTGCAAACCTGGTGGCCAACTACAAGAAACGTCTGACCTCTGTGATTGGCAACAAGGGTTTTGCCACCAAGTACTAAGTTTTGCAGAAGGGTCAAATACTTATTTCCCTCATTAAAATGTAAATCAATTTATAACATTTTTGACATGCGTTTTTCTGGATTTATTTTTTGTTATTCTGTCTCTCACTGTTCAAATAAACCTACCATTAAAATTATAGACTGATTATTTCTTTGTCAGTTGGCAAACGTACAAAATCAGCAGGGGATCAAATACTTTTTTCCCTCACCGAAGCTCTTTTTTTCAGAAGCGACCTGGCCACAAATGATAGCTCAACGAAGGGGCTTATTATCATGTAGATATTTATAGCAGCCAAATACTCTAAACGCGTGTTTCAAAATGTGGAGGAAAACCCCGGAGGACCCAGTGAAAAATCCACGCGACCACGGGGAGAGAGAGACACGCAAACTCCAAATATACAGCAGCAGGCGTCAGGGTCGGGGTCGAACCCGCGACCTCCTGCCTACCGTGCAAGGTAGTTAACATCTCACCACCCCCTCATGAGCGTCGTAGTGGCGAATATAAGTGAGAAATCGGACAGAAGTGTGTAATATCTCTTTACGATTTGGTTTCGAGTTCGACTCGAGGTCTCTTGCCTATAACATCTGCTTCAAGCAAGCCTGACTGCTGATGAGACACTTGTATGTTGAAACTGGTCCAGAGTTTGTCTTGGGCTGCATTGCATCAATGCTGCTGATGATATACACTCCGAGGAGGCTATTGGGTTCTCAAAATAGTTTTTTTTTCACATGACGGGAGGTACAGATATTTGATGGAGACATACAGCATCGCCTTCAATTATGAGGGGCTTAATGCATTTTGTTACATACACAATTCAATACGTTTCATTATTAACCAGATTAATCCATTGACAACGCGGTAAATCCCAATGAGACAAGTCACAGTGGGCCACTCGGCATTCAGTGAGCGCCTACCCGTGCATAGGCTACTCGGAGTGCATACATATATACATATATATAAAGTCTATGCATGGGTGAGCGCCTACCCGTGCACAGAGTAGGGTAGGTGATCACTGGACGCCTATCCTCACGATTACACCTAGGGTCTCACGGCGTAAGGGGTCGGGTGGGGGGTACGGGAGCCCCCCCCCCTTTACTGTGCAGATTCACCCCCCACTCCTCGCCGGCAGTGATCTTCACTAACTTTCAGAGAGAGAGGGGGGGGGGGGCGCACTTTCACCGATAAGACATCATCAGTGTGTGAGGTCCCGCCACACGTTTGAAACCATTGTTGGGTTTGACATCAGCACGATGACGATGGTGGTGATGGGGCTGTTGTCACGTGTTGTGTGTTGTCGAGGGCCCAACGCCTTGGGCTGCGCTAAAGGCCACCAGGGGCCCGCCAATGGCTCGCGGGCCTTGCAATGAAGAACACTGCCCGAAGGTTCAAGTTCATTTATTTGGTATAGCCCTGTGAGCCATTCGACTCTTGAATCGGGTGCAACCGCAACAAACAAAAAACAAAAACATGAACACAAAACATCTTAAAGTGACTATGTGACTAAGTGAAGGTGATGCCAATTCACGGAGATGTGGCCCCCCTCGAAGCAAGGTCGCGCGCTACGGACTTGGACGCCTTGAAAGGTCAAATCGCGCCCGCACGATCCCAGAGTTCAGGAGTCGCAAACCAAAATAACAACGAGAGCCATTTCTGTTGAATTCTGCAAAAGCAGAAAAAAACCCAATCTATTTATGAAAGCCCCGGGGTTCCGTTTATCCGTTTATCCATCAACTAAATTATGAGAGCCCTTCAGAAGGCCTGGATCAAAACGTTATAGAAAGTGGACCCCCCCCCCCCCCTATCAGACGTGGACAAGAAATGTATTTTGTCGACATATATATTCCTACACACCCTACATACAAAAGAGTCAGTAGTTTCTGCACACATGGGGGGGGGAGGGGGACATCAGTGGGGGCTACGGCCAAGGGCTGTGACGGGTCGAGAAGCACTCCGCATGGAGTTAGAATTTCGGCGGTGTGAGGCCGCCGAAATTCGAGTGTTTCAAAAGCCGCAACAGCATGATGCCAGGGACGTCGCCAAGCGGGTACCGGTAGAGCCGCGCGCGACTGCGGAGCGCCACAATGTGGCCGATCTCCCGAGTGCCCCTTCCACCCCTTGGCGTCATCATCGTCACCATCACCTCATCGCCCCATCGCTGGTCAATGACACAGCCCCGCGTGCGTCCAATCACCTCGCCCGCACAAACTGTCGTCCACTCCTCTCCGAGCTCGTCTCACGACTCCATCCTCCCAGCTCCTCCTTCTTCCCCCCTCCCTCCCTCCTCCTCCTCCATCCTGCCCAGTCCGCGGCTCCCTCCGCCCCTTCCTTCCCTTCTCCTTCCGTTCCGGATGCGAATTCCGAGTGGATGGGGAAGGCCCCCACCCCCGCGCGTGTCACCCTCCCCACCCCACCCCGCCCCTCCCCTCCCTTCCCTTGGCCGCCTCCCCAGCTCGGCTGGCCTGGCCGCTCCTCCCACCGCGCGACCACAAGAGGGCGACGTTGCGGCGTGGGAGACGAGACTGGGGCGACCGCGAGCTCCACTGGCAGGCGAGGCAGGCGAGGCGTGGCCGTGGGATGGGCGATGGCCGTGGACGGTTGGAGGTCACGGGTCAAGTCTCTCTGAGACACTCAGTGGGACAGGGCGTGGACATGGTGGGTGGGTGGGTGACGCGAAACACACGGAGACCGGGGAAAGGAGGGGGGCACCGGGGGGGGGGGAGGGTGGGGGCCGTGAGAGGGAGCCACTGGGGGGGGGGGGGGGAGAGAGGGTGGGGGCCGTGAGAGGGAGTCACTGGGGGGAGGGTGGGGGCCGTGAGAGGGAGCCACGGGGGGGAGGGTGGGGGCCGTGAGAGGGAGCCACGGGGGGGAGGGTGGGGGCCGTGAGAGGGAGCCACTGGGGGGAGAGGGTGGGGGCCGTGAGAGGGAGCCACGGGGGGGAGGGTGGGGGCCGTGAGAGGGAGCCACGGGGGGGGAGAGGGTGGGGGCCGTGAGAGGGAGCCACGGGGGGGAGGGTGGGGGCCGTGAGAGGGAGCCACGGGGGGGGGAGAGGGTGGGGGCCGTGAGAGGGAGCCACTGGGGGGGGAGGGTGGGGGCCGTGAGAGGGAGCCACCTGGGGGAGGGTGGGGGCCGTGAGAGGGAGCCACGGGCGGGGGAGAGGGTGGGGGCCGTGAGAGGGAGCCACGGGGGGGGGAGAGGGTGGGGGCCGTGAGAGGGAGCCACTGGGGGGGGAGGGTGGGGGCCGTGAGAGGGAGCCACGGGGGGGGGAGAGGGTGGGGGCCGTGAGAGGGAGCCACGGGGGGGGGGGAGAGGGTGGGGGCCGTGAGAAGGAGCCACCGGGGGGGGGAGAGGGTGGGGGTCATTAGAGACCCCCCCCCACTTTTGAACACATGTCACGCATCTGCTAGGGAGCCGCCTCGGCCTTCGAAATGACTTTGCGATGGCGGTGGCTTTGTGAGCGGGGGGCTGTTGTTGATCTACAGAGAGGTCGCTGTGGCTTGTGGATTGACCATGGCTGCACGATGTTGAACTATAGACGTGGGTGCATGTGAGGATGGTCCCCATGGTTTTATTGAATGATTGATGCTGCTTCTATTTATTGAACACATTTTTTTTGCAAAATTGTATTACCTCTCATTCATATTTAGAGATTATGGTGTAAGATTTGTTACGTGAATTTGATTCCATAGGCAGCGTGGAAACAATTAATTCAATCTAATTGTTGAATGATACTGCCGCTTAATAGACGCAAACTCAAGCGACGTTGTATGCAGTGGATACATCCAATATTCAAATAAATATTACTAAAGAGACTTATTTGGCAAGAGAGCACACACCGGCCTGAGATAAATGGTTACATTTCTATGTAATGGTTAAATGTTTACTACTTTACTGAAGAGTCGTGACTGATTGTGTGTGTGTGTGTGAACGGAGATCTGGACACATTCCCATCAGCCACTTCCTCCGACGGGCAAGGCCGCTTGGCTCGCTCCTGTCGCCTGCATGCCCAGCCACCGCATGCCCAGCCACCGCATGCCCAGCCACCGCATGCCCAGCCACCGCATGCCCAGCCACCGCATGCCCAGCCACCGCATGCCCAGCCACCGCATGCCCAGCCACCGCATGCCCAGCCACCGCATGCCCAGCCACCGCATGCCCAGCCACCGCATGCCCAGCCACCGCATGCCCAGCCACCGCATGCCCAAGCAGCTTCTGTTAAGTCGAACAGAGGGGTCGGCCTGCGTGTTAAACTGACTCACCTCCGTGGGGAGGACACTCTATATGTACGCGATCTAACCCCAAAAAACCTGTACTATGAATGATATTGGTCGCGAAAGCCTACGTGTTAAACGGACAGAGGGGGCTAAATGGGCACGCCATGGGCTGGAGAAGAGACGGACTGATGCGGTACAGGAGGATACGGAGCTGAGATAACTTACTGGGGACTGGTACCAGCGGTGTCAAGATGGGCCTCTGTGGAGGAGGTTGGTGAAGGACGCTACTGGGCAGTTGGAGGCAGTCGCCCTCCAGCAACAAAGGAGGGCAGAGGAGCGACGCTCACAACAACGAGCGGAGCGCCGTGCGGGTACAATACAGCAAGTTGGCACAATAGGTGGCACATATCGTGCACATGCCAGTCATCTCAATCAGATCACGTGGCCTCAAAGTGCACCTGGCCTGGCACAGGTGCAAGAAAATTAGAGGCAATCTAATTACGTTGGGATACGAGCGGGATGATAAAGTAGGTTCACATACACATGAGCTTTAAGGTGGCGAGACGTTTAACTACTTCGCCTGGCATACAGGAGGATGTGGGTTCGATCCAGACCCTAACGCCTGCTGTATATTTGGACTTTCCATGTTCTCCCCGCGGTTGCGTGAATTTTTCTCCGAGTCCTCCGCGTTTAGCCCCTCCACATTTAGAAAACAGGCGTGCAGAATATTCGGCTGCTATAAATGTCCACGTGGTGAGCCACTTCGTTGAGCTATCATTTGTGGCCAGGTCGCTTCTGAAAAAGAGCTCGTTAGCTCAGTGGGGCCTTACCAGGTGTAAGACATGTACTTTAAAACAATGGTGTAGTTTAAATACAATGACTCTTCTCCCTGTAGCCTTTAACAGACTGCGATGGGGCAAGTGCTGTTATCGACCATCCTATGAAGGCCGGCGCGGCTCACACGACGGGGTCGGTTGGCCAACACCAACCACGCCAGGTCGCCTTTGTCTCACCGCCGCCCAAGTCGACGCACCGCACGAGGTACTCGTTTCAGTTGTAATTATTGCGCCACTGCTTTTGGTCGCGGGGGGGGGGGGTGGAACTCGAGTGTTCAGTAGCGTAGGGCGCTAGCAACTACTCTGCCGCTGCGCACGTACATGCGCACCTAGACGGATCCACACGCGCATTTACTCATAGGCGAGGGCCAATTCAGACAAAAGTCTGTTTTGCTAGGGAGACCTGGATGAAAAATCAAATAAAACTTTCCATTCGGCCCAGCTTCCCCTTGATGAAGATTTTGCTCGTAGCTGGCCTTTCGCCATGGGAATGTGGAATTTCCACAACTTGGCTCACGGTCGCCAGCGGAGCGGGGTTGGGGGTGGTGGGGGTGCGGCGTGTCCCTCTAAATTTGCACGTGAGAGGCAGGGGAATCGCTTCGACTCGGGCCAACAGGAGACGCTGAGCTTCTCTCGCCGGCAAACCTCACCCAATGCATCGGGGCCGATAGACCTTCGGATGCAAACGCGAGGTGGCAGCCCCCGCCCTCCCACTGTATCACGGGAGACGCGGGGAGCGCCTCGTCCTTATTATGGATCATCGCTACGCCGTGCACACTTTTACAGAACACCAGAGGAGCACGCGGGGATTTTGTCTTTGCCGAAGAAACTGCGGTGGAACAAATTGCGTTGCTGCGCGTAAACTAAACAAATGTTTTTTTATTTTACCAGGTAAGGCCCACCGAGCGGTGTAGGTTTTTTTCAGAAGCGACCTGGCCACAAATGATAGCCCAACGAAGTGGCTTGTCGCGTGGTAATGCATCGCAGTAGCCGAATACTCTGAACGCGTGTTTATTCTAAATTTGCGAAATTGCGACAACTCGGGGCTTTTTTTTCGATAGCAAAACTCAATTTGCGTGCAACGTTCAGCTGCTCATGATTTCGCACCGGTGCTGTTTGTTGCTGCCCGCTGTGGAGTTTTGGCGAGCTATTGCGGCCTGTGCTCTGCAAGGATCGCATTGCGTCGTCCGTGATGGCGTGCATCGGCATCATCGTCATAATCCCGTACAGTCGTTGAGTTGTCATTACGATCTCTCAAAAAGTGCTGACTTCCTTACGTGTGTGGCGTAGTCGTAGCAGCAGTGTGGACGGGGAGCGGTGACGCAGCGGTTAGCGCGCTGCTCGATGAACCCGGTAACCCAAGTTCTATTCCCGCACAGGGCCAACGCCAGTGAACAATTATCTTGCACCGGTCCTGGGACTCCCCTAGGTCGACTCAGCTAGTACCTGGTGCGGCGTGTAAGCATCGGCACTGGGGAGACGAAGGCGGCCGGGCGTGGTGCTGGCCACCCACCTCCTCGTGTGCCGTGTCGGCCTTCATAGGTGTTCGCTAACAGCACATGCCCCAACAGTATTTTAAGGCTATACGGGGGGTCTTTGTCTTTTGTGGAAGTGGGGGCGGGGAGCGGTGGCGCTACGCCATTGCACACCGACGACCCCAAATTCTGGGCTAACACCAGTGACGATTAGCTGAACCGGTCTTGTGTGCCTCCCCTAGGTCAACTCAGCCCCAAAACAAGTACCTGCGACGTGGAAACATCGCCACTGGGGCGGCCGGGCGTGGTGGCCGGCAACCCATCCCCGTCGCTTGAGCCGTGCCGGCCTTCATGGGTGCTGCTCGCTAACAGCACTTGCCCCTGCAGTCTATTAAGGCTCTACGGGGGATCTTTGTCTTTGGCACGGTGGGGGGGGGGGATTAAGGGAGCTCGCTGCTCTTTTGACCCAATGACCCTAGTGTGACTCCGCGACCACTGTGAATCTGTGAATCAAGGGCTCTTGCGAGGTCACGTCAGCTTCCAGCGAGTACTTTGCGCTCTGTCAACACCGGCAGTCGTGGACACAAAGGCTTTGGGTGTCGTGTTAGGCCTAACCCCCCCCTCCTCTCCCCGTCTTGCATCGTGCGGCCTTAATAGGTGCTCGCTAACAACAAGACTACCTTACTCGAGACGTCTGTGTTCGTGTTGAACAAATACAATAATCACAACCCTCTGTCTATCCACTGGTGGATGATGGTTTCCACCTCCCTCCGCCCCTCCCCGCGTGTTGCACCCATGGGTGGTCGATTGGCCATACTTCACCACCGCTGATCACCAGGGCGTGTTTGTCTAACGTGTAGACATGCAGTGTGGGTATACGCATATATATGTGTGTGTGTGGGTGCGTGCATGTGAACAGCGTTTATATTCTACAAGTTAACATTTTTGATTTATTTAAAAAAAAGTGTTTATAATGCTTTTTGTATCTTCAGTTTTTCTTTTGTTTGATACGCGCGTATTTTTGTATTTTTTTTATTTTTTCATGCAATCAATCGGCGACGTTTTAATGGGCTAACAAAAACAACAACCACACACACAAAATTAATACCCAGGTGAACACATTTGATAAATAATACCGGGTGGTGAGCGGCGGAGCGAGATGGGTGTAGGTGAGAAATCATGAAAGTTTTATTGTTAATGCTGAAATGACAGCAGCGATGCAACAAGGACAACTCGCCAAAGGTAACGTCCCCACAACGTTCATCGCCGCTCGTTTCGATGCGCGTGCACTGCGCCACTCCGTATCCACGCAATATACACAACACCGCTTGCCGCGTGTTGCAGCGAATTCATAACAACGCAGGGTCGTATTTACATCATCATCAACAACAACAAATAAAACACAACGGACACGCGTTGGCGTAAACATTTCCCGAGCAAAACAAAAAACGAATTCTCGTCGTGCACCCGTCGTACGTTTATTACATAAAATCCAATACGTTTCATTTTATTTTACTTTAGCGTGTATATATATCCTAACCTATCAACGAGTGCACAATGGGCGCGATAGAATCTACAGGCAGGGGCAATGCATTTACGAATTGGTTGAATAAGTGAAAGGAAATATGAAAGAATATGAATAGGTTTTACCCTTTCTGGCAAAAAAACAGCAGGTGGTAAAATGTCCCAACACCAAATAGAAACGTCTCTGCAAGGAATAGTGTCTGCATTAACCAGAGGTACTTGTGGTGAACATGCAGACAAACATGCTCTGATAATATAAGCATCGTCCTTGAAAGTGATTGGCCTACACCAGAAACGGCGACCTTCTTTAGGGCCATGTCTCACCACGAGTGTCACGCCAGAGACAGCGGCCTTCTTTAGGGCCCTGTCTCAACCACGAGTGTCACGCCGGAGACAGCGGCCTTCTTTAGGGCCCTGTCTCACCACGAGTGTCACGCCAGAGACGGCGGCCTTCTTTATGGCCCTGTCTCAACCACGAGTGTCACGCCAGAGACAGCGGCCTTCTTTAGGGCCTTGTCTCACCACGAGTGTCACGCCAGAGACAGCGGCCTTCTTTAGAGCGTTGTCTCACCACGAGTGTCACACCAGAGACAGCGGCCTTCTTTAGAGCCTTGTCTCACCACGAGTGTCACGCCAGAGACAGCGGCCTTCTTTAGAGCCTTGTCTCACCACGAGTGTCACACCAGAGACGGCGGCCTTCTTAGGGCCCTGTCTCAACCACGAGTGTCACGCCAGAGACGGCGGCCTTCTTTATGGCCCTGTCTCAACCACGAGTGTCACACCAGAGACGGCGGCCTTCTTTAGGGCACTGTCTCACCACGAGTGTCACGCCGGAGAACAGCGGCCTTCTTTAGGGCCCTGTCTCACCACGAGTGTCACACCAGAGACAGCGGCCTTCTTTATGGCCCTGTCTCAACCACGAGTGTCACGCCAGAGACAGCGGCCTTCTTTAGGGCCCTGTCTCACCACGAGTGTCACACCAGAGACAGCGGCCTTCTTTATGGCCCTGTCTCAACCACGAGTGTCACGCCAGAGACAGCGGCCTTCTTTAGGGCCCTGTGTCACCACGAGTGTCACACCAGAGACGGCGGCCTTCTTTATGGCCCTGTCTCAACCACGAGTGTCACACCAGAGACAGCGGCCTTCTTTAGGGCCTTGTCTCACCACGAGTGTCACGCCGGAGAACAGCGCCATGAGGCGGACGGCACAAAGGCAATGCCACCATCAGCGCGTTCATCGCTCGGGATGAACAGCTAAAAAACATGGGACCTTTTTTGCCAGTATCAAAAAAAATGATAAAATACGAATAGGTTTGAGCCTTTCTGGCAGAAAAAAAAACCTGTTGTGTTAAGATGTTCGAACACCAAATAGAAACCGTTAAGTGAAAGGATTTGTAAATGCGCGCGCGTGTGTGTATTTACGGACACTTATACTACTCGGACGTACGTGTGGTTATGTACACTTATATAGCATTTTCATTGCAACGACAATTTGTAAATATATCCCAATAAACCTTCATTTGTGGTGGTAACTAAAATAAAGTAACACTGTACGCTCGTATATATATAGCTCAAACACAATTGCGTTTTAATATATATATAATATATATGCGGTTCTTAAAATAACAATCATACCACTTATGTTTTACGATGTATCCGTTCGTGCGTGGCGCATTCAAAGTGAGTGTCACGTGGAATGCGCGACATCGCTCTCGACGTCATCGATAATTACAGATCAATCGTCGTTAATATATCCCTAATATTTCACAGACTTTGAGACGTACACTTTTAATATCAAAAGCAGTTGTGTGTATGTATATATATATACGATAAATTAATACCGATTAATAAAGAAATACCCGCGAATCAATTGCCTGCTGTTGCATCTCGGGATGGGGGCTGTAAGGGGGGGGGTTGGGGAACGAGGGGCGGGGTGCAACTCAAGCCAAACATTGAAGGTATTACAACATTCTTGAGTTGAAGCTTTCGTGACTGCAGGAATCCGTACTCGTTGGCTCTTTCGGTAAAGTCACGTAGGTAGAAAAATATATTTTTATTTTGTTTTTCTACCTACGTGACTTTACCGAAAGAACCAAAAAGTATTATCACATCTCTCTCTCTCTCTCTCCTAATTAAATCCGTGGCCGTTACAAGCGCCGTCATTCAGAACTCGTAACTAATTGGCGACACGTGCGTGTGTGTGTAAGCAGTAATTAATGCGCGTGGCGTGAGGACGCAGTATCACTATCACGTGCTCGCTTCTGTAAATACACAATAAGCCCACACTGGATAATGCACGCGGTACATTTGCGTGGAATGTTTTTTTAAATACATGCAACAGAGAGTTAATTAGACCGACTGGATGTGGCTGTTATATTGTTCGTCATAGAGCTTCTTACACTAACTTATAATACAACGAGGAGCGCGCGTTGGTGCGTGTGATTCTGCAGCGCATGTATCGTACCATTTGCTTCTTTTCCTTCCGAACTTTCATCGATTCATCCTTAACTTTTTTACATCCATTTCACGACGTGCCACGGAGTGAGTCTCGTCTACGCTGGTGACATTGACGAGAGGGATCCCTGGAGCGCGTCTGTTGTTGAGTGCGATTCTGTGTCTTGGTGCGTGCAGGCCGATTGTCCCGTGTGTGTGTGCGCGCGTTTATTTGTTGTGCGTCTGTGGTTGTGACACCTCTCTCCGCGGGTTTGATCTTCACGTCTGTGTGCGTGCATCAGTCATCTGTCAGGAAATCGACCCGGAACACATGGGGTCTGTCCCGTGACCTCCTGCACCTAGCCGGGCACATCAGTCAGCCCATATCACTTGGGGTCTGTCCCGTGACCTCCTGCCAACAGCAGCGAGCCTTCGACACTTCACGTGGCCTCGCGGTGCACCTAGCCTGGCACAAGCGCCCGTGGTGACGTTACCGCCACTTAGTGGCGAACAGTGGCTGTTGTTGTTGCACACGTGCGTATGCTCATTTGTGTACATGTCTGCCTTCGTGTGTGTCCGTGTATATCTGTGTATTGCAATGTGATCACGTGCACACACTCTCCACGCGCGTGCACCACACGCACCGCGCGCGAGTGTGTGCACGACTTTTTGTTGTTATTGTTGTTGTTATTGTTGTTGTTATTGTTGTTGTTGCACGCGCGCGTGTGTAGCCAACGCTGTCACAGGCACGACGAACCTTGGGTAACAGCTTGTGCGCTGCTTCGTGTGTGTGCGCGTGTGAGTGGCACACCACCCTCCCCCTCCCCATGGACTCGTGCACACAGGAGGAGTCGGGAGGGGGGTCGCGGCGTGTCCATGCAAATCTCGAACCGATAAACAATTAGCACCTGAAATCCACCCACACCAGCCACGATGATCCGTATACGGTATGTATACAGAGACGCGTGTGTATATCGACATCTACAACCACACCCCACCCCAACACCATGCATGCATATAAGAATATATTATATGCATGCATACATAAATATAAAATGCGTATGCTTATACGGGTTTACGTAGGTACACGGCCACGTTCAGATCCATTCGCACACACACACAAAAGACAAAGATGCCCCCGTGTAGACTTTAACAGACTGTTGGGGCAAGTGCTGTTAGCGAGCACCTATGAAGGCCGGAACGGCACGCGAGGAGGTGGGGGTGGCCAGCACCACGCCCGGCCGCCTTTGTCTCCCAAGTGACGACATTTACACATCGCACGAGGTGCTCATTTGAGGCTGAGTCGACCCAGGGGAGCGCCCAAGGACCGATTCAGATAATCGTCACTGGGTGTTGGCCGTGAGCGGGAATCGAACTCTGTCCACCGGGTTTGTAGTTTCAGAGCGCCAACCACTGCACCACCGCTCTCCACACCGCCACCCCACACACACGCACACATGCCCACACACACACACGCACACATGCCCACACACACTCACGCACACATGCCCCCACACACACACACACACATACCCCCGTATAGCCTTTAACAGACTGTTGGGGCAAGTGCTGTTAGCGAGCACCTATGAATGCCCAGACGGCATACGCTGGGGTGGGTTTTTTACACATCGCACACGGGCACTCATTTGAAGCTGAGTTGACCTCAGGGAAGCCCAGGACCGGCTCAATACGACCGCCGCTGGCGTTGGTTGGCGACCGTGAGCGTGACATTGAACTCGGTTCGCGCCGGGTTCGTAGTGCAGCCGCAGGTCGTCCCAACAACTCTCAATACCGCTCCCCATCACGCGCAGCTCACACATACAAAGACAAAGACCCCCACCCCCCAACCGTATAGCCTTCAACAGACTGTTGGGGCAAGAGGACAACTCTCACGCGCACGCACATGGCGCGCGCCGTGGCTCGAACGTCGCAAGGTCTCCCCTCCGATGGTCAATCTCGCTGCTTGGCGCGCAACTTCTTGTCCTTGACCCTGCGGTTCTGGAACCAGATGGTGATCTGGCGCTCCGAGAGGCTCGTCTCGCTCGAGATGAGCCGCCGCGTCTCCTTGCTCACGAAGCGGCAGGCGGCGTAGTGCGCCTCGAGCTCCTTCAGCTGCCCCTTGGTGTAGGGGACGCGCTTCTTGCGCACACGCCGCTGCCCCCCCGGGGCGTCTCCGCATCCTCCGACTCCCGCGGCGCCTGCGACTCCTCCGCCGCATCCTCCGACTCCCGCAGCAGCAGCCGCAGCAGCAGCCGCAGCAGCAGCAGCAGCCGCCGCCGCTGTCGGATCGAGCGTCCCCCGTGCGTAATCCCCACACACCGACACACAACGACAAAGAGCCTCCCTATAGCCTGCGCAGAGCGTTGGGGGAAAGTGCTGTTAGGCCGACACGCAAAGATAGCCTCGTCTAGCAAGTGCTGTTCGGCGACACACGAAGATAAATGTCCCCCCTATAGCGTCAACGGGCTGTGCGGGCAAGTGGTGAGCCCCTATGAATGCCGGCGCGACACATCAGGGGCATGGGAGGCCAGCACCACGCCCGGCCGCCTTTGTCTCCCCCGTGGCCACGTGTACACATCGCACCAGGTGCTCATTTGAGACTGAGTCGACTTAGGGGAGGGCCCAGGAGCGGCTCAAATATTTCAACTCGAGTCACCGGGTTCGGAGGGCAGCGTGCTCACTACTACAATGCCGCTCCCCTGACAAACACACACACATGAAGACAAAGATCCCCCGTATAGCCTGTAACGAACTGTTGGGCAAGTGCTGTTAGCGAGTAGCACCTATGAAGGCCGGCACGGCACACGAGGGGCTGTGCGGCCAGCACCACGCTCGACCGCCTTTGTCTCCCTAGTGGCGATGTTTACACACCGCACCGGGTACTTTTTTGAGGATGAGTCGACCTAGGGGAGGCCCAGGACCGATTCAGATAATCGTCACTGGTGTTGGCCGTGATCGGGAATCGAACTCGAGTCAGCGGGTTCGTAGCGCAGCGCGCACACACAAACACACACACACGCGCACACACACGCACACACGCACGCACACACGCACACACACGTACACACGCACGCACACACACGCACACACACACACACGCACACACACGTGCACGCACACGCACACACACGCGCACACACACGCACACACACACACACGCACACACACGTGCACGCACACGCACACACACGCCGTAGCGCAGTATGTTTTTTTTACAAAAAGACAAATTGGTCTTCGAGTGATACAAATAGATGCGCATCAAATGACAACAAAATAACGGAGCCTCCTCCAGACGGCCGTGGCACGCGCTACAAAAGTGCGGACGACGCTGGTTTTCCACTTTGACGTCGCGGCGACGTTAGCCGCGTCCACGCGAGCGATTTTGGGACAGAGAGAGAGAGAAAACACGAGTGGCATCGCGTGCGCCCGTCCAACGCAACGTACGTGTTATGTATATCGTGTATTGTTCAATTTAAATCACAGTTCCTATGATTACTGTTGTGACATTGTTTTTATAGCTTCATTTTGGTGATTCCCAATCATATGGTTAATCTAAATTGTCTCATGGTTGTTGTTGTTGTTGTTGGCTTGCACCACATTGTCATTTTTGCACACAGCGTTTTAACACGTTCTTTTTGGAATATTTGATGATTTATTCCAGGATGTTTCTGTTGCGCGTCGTCGCTTTGGGATGTTCTGTGTTCATATTTTGTTTGTTGCGGTTGTACCCGACTTAAGGGCCGCATGGCTCACAGGGCTATACCTAATAAATGAAACTTGAAAAACTTGAAACTGATTCGAGCCAAGACAGACAGCCCTGCTGACGAGATACTGCGCGTCAAAACCGGTCCGGAGTTTGACGGCCTTGGAATCGCTGCTGCTGCTGAGAGTAGGCCCTCCCAGAAGGCCATGCCGCTGGTGGGTTGTGTAAGAAATATACATATATATATAAACCTTTTATTATATTTTGGTACTGTCAAAGGAGGTCTAATGATTTTTTTCGATTTAAAGCTTTCGTGACTGCCGGGATTCATCTTCTTGGTTCTTTCGGTAAAGTCACGTAGAAGGGAAGTAATAAAATAATAATGTTTTATTTTTATTATTTTATTACTTCCCTTCTACGTGACTTTACCAAAAGAACCAAGAAGAGGTCTAATGATGTATATGCTCACTCCGAGTCCTCATTACTTTGCTAGTGCGTTGTCTTTGAGCTGTACGCCTTTTGGCGTCCTCTGGTCTAACACCAATTGAAACGAGGCTCAAAAGAAAGTCGTCTCAGGTATGGACCAATAAGTTTCAAGGACAATGCATATGTTATCAGAGTGTGTTTTTTGTTTGCATTTTGACCACAAGTATTGTGATTAATGCAAACATGATTCCTTGTAAAAAGGTTTCAGTTTTGTTGCCAGAAAAAAAGGGGAAAAACCCTATTATTATAAATATATATATTTTCTCTTTTGGTGTGAAACGAGGAATGTGTGTTAAGGAGTATCCGTGTATTTATTTCGTGAATTACATTCTCCGCAAGCACGCGAATTATTCATTATCATTACGAGCTATGTGATCAGATCGGGCGGGTGTGGTGTTTCGGGTTGGTGGGTTCATGTTGATGCGATTAGACATTCACAGTACAGCAAGTGGGTTACGTGAGCCCGTCTGTGCGGAGTTTTGAGCGTTCATCCCCTCGAAAGCGCGAGTCACGAGTCGTGGACGATTTTTATTAATTTTATCCTAGCAAAGCGTTTTTTTTTGTAAATACAAAGCAAAGAAACGATATAAAATATATATTTAAAGAATGTGGCCAAGTATCCCAGTGTAGGGCCATCCGATGCAGGAACATTGAGACTCAATCAAGTTATCATCATCATGATTATAATATTTGAGCTATCATTACGATTGTTCTACCCCTGGTATTCCACAGAAGTTACACGCCAAATGAAACAATGAAGCTAGTTTGTATTTTACTAGGTAAGGCCCACTGAGCTACATAGCTGTTTTATCACAATCGACCTGACCACAAATGATAGCTCAACGAAGTCGGCTTATCCTATGGACATTTATAGCAGCCAGATACTCAAAACGTGTGTTTCTAAACGTGGAGTGAAACACCGGAGAGCCCTTCGAAAAAAACAATCCACGCGACCACGGGAAGAGAGAGAGAGACACGCAAACTCCAAATCGACAGCAATCAGGGTTTGGCTCGATCTCACGAACCCTGCATACCAGGCGAGGGAGTTCACATCTCTCCACTGCGGCGCCTCATTAATTTGAACGTATAGATCTCTGTGTGGGCCAGAGGACCGATAGTCTAACAGGGGAATTACCTCGCCATGGGAAAGAGGAACCACACGGCTCACTGCCTCCTTAATCCGTCACGATTGGGAGAGGGAAAATGCCTTCAATTCGTATCCATTGCCACTATTGCTGCAGCAGTAGCCTATATATATGTATTTTTATAGTGCCACCAAGGTCATATTGTGAAAATAAATATATCGGCTAAACATCCTCATGCAGGACTATCTTGAAAAAAACACAAGTCACGAGGCTCAATGCGGCTTTGCATTCGTGGATTAAATATAGAATTAGATATTGATTTTGTGGATCGAACACAGTTGTCGGCAGGGCTATGATTTGCGTGCACTTCTGTGCGTTTATAAATGTGGTTTCAGTGGGGGGTGTGCGACGTAGAGGCGCTGGGGGGTAAAGTTGGGGTGGTGGAGGGGGGCACAAACTTGGCTCGCCCAGGTAACACGCGAACCTCGGGCACCACGATGATAGCGACTAGGCCGGACGTCACGTGGTGGAGAATGGTCCAACTACGCTCACGACCTGCGTCACGTGTGCGGCAGGCGTGGCATCCAGCGGCGAGTCGACAAAGTGTCCTATCAGGGTGCCGATCGTTCTATGTCCGGGTTGCTTCTGTCCAAGACGACTGCAGGAACAATCCACCACCACCACAACCACCAACCCTCTCTAAAAGAACAACCGCCATTCGCCACTAAGTGGCGGTGACGTCACCACGACGCTTGTGCCAGGCTATGTGCACCTTGAGGCCACGTGAAGTGTCGAACGCCCGCTGGCAAGAGGGCACGGGGCAGACCCAGGTGTCACGGGTCGACTGACTGAGATGACTAAGATGACTGGCTGATGCACCACCTGTGCCCCCTACTGTGCCAACTTGCTGTGCTTTAGCCACCCGGCGCCCCGCTCGTTGTTGTGAGCGTCGCTACTCCGCCCTCCGTTGTTGTTGGAGGGCGACTGCCTCCAACTGCCCAGTAGCGTCCTTAACGAGCCTCCTCCACAGAGGCCGATCTTGAGACCGCTGGTACCAGTCATCGGCAAGTCCACTCAGCTCCACATCCTCCTGTACCACATCACTCCATCTCTTCTCCAACCCGTGCCGCGCCCGTTTAGCCCCCTCTATCCAGCCGAACAAAAGCTGTTTAGGCATGCGGTGGCTGGGCATTCGGGCTACATGACCCAGCCAAAGCAGCCTTGCCTGCCGGAGAAGCTCAGGATTTGTGAGCTACTCACACAATCCAGCCTGGTTAAACCCAGGATGGATCGTAGGCAGGCTAGCCTAAATGTTTCTAACCGGCGAAGATGTTCCATTAGGGGGGTCCACGTTTCGCAAGCGTAGAGAAGGGAGGGAATGACCGTGGCAGAGAAGACCTGAAGCTTCGTGCGGAGAGATTGACCAGGTAGCTTCCACACAGCGTTACGCAACCGATGAAAAGATAATGCTGATCGACTGATTCGGAGTGAGACCTCTGCTCTTAAACCGGAGCCGGTCATAAGCACACTACCCAGGTATGGGAAAATCTCCACTCTATCCACAACTGCCCTATCACCAATTGGGCGTTGTGGGGGTGGAGTGTCCGATGGTATAAAATAACCAGGCAGGTGCTTAGTTTTGGTGAGGCTGATGGTATGGCCTCACCTCTTGGTGGCAAGCTCCAGGTTCAGCAGCAGCGCCTCTAACTCCTCCTCGGAGTGAGCAGCAATTACCAGATCATCAGCATACATAACGTGGTTTAGCAATAGGGAGCCATCTCTTGACCGCACCCGGGCATCGATCAGTCTCCCATTGTATCTGTACCAAATGGAAATTCCTCCGGTGCAGCTATTGAAGGCTTCACGAACTACGTGGTCAAAATAGATGTTAAATAATGTGGAGCCAAAGGACATCCCTGTCGCACATTCTCCAGTTATTTTTAACAGTACTCTCTTCATTGTTCAGCCAGCATTGGTATAAAGATGGGCATTTTCGTTCTTTTGTCTATCATGTGTATCAGACCTCCCCTCCCCCTCTCTGTCCATTGTGTTGGCGTGTGCAGCAGCAACCGCGTACAAGCCGTCGTCCATTTTTTTGGCCCCGCCCCCCCCCCCTCCCGATGCGTTGTACTTAGCACTCCGTGCTGTCTTTGAGCCCCGCCCCCATCCCTCCCGATACGTTCCATTCATTGGCTACCACATTCTGATGAGCTCCCCCCCCCCTCTCCTCCCCCTTCAACTTGCTTATAAGGGATTACATCTTGAATCATTGCCTCACTTGATGCAGCTAATTCGGCTGTGACGGTCCCACCTGATGACGGAGACTTGTGTTGCCTCCGAAACGTCGTGATTTTTGTTTTATTTTATTTTATTTTCATTAATTTTGATGTTTTACCTACGTGACTTTACCGAAAAAACCTAAGAATATGATTCCTTGCAGTCACGAAACCTTCAAATCTAGAATCCCTGTCGCACGCCAAGGTGTACAGGGAATGGCTCTGACTCCCGGCGATGTAGTTTTACCCGGGCCGGCTCACCATCATGAAGGTCCTTAATGATCGTGAGCAGATGATCAGGGACTCCGAAAGCACGAATAATAATTTAGAGCCCAGGCCTACTGATGGTATCATAGGCCTTGACCACCACCACAAACACCACCCTCTCTACACCACCACAACCACAAACCCTCTCTACGCCACCACTACCACCACAACCACCATAGGAACCAACCATCTCTACACCACCACAACCACGAACCATCTCTATACCACCACAACCATCACAACCACCGAACATCTCTACACCACCACAAGCACCAACCATCTCTACACCACCACAACCACCACCCTTACTACATCACCACAACCACCACCCTCACTACACCACCACAACCACCACCCTCACTACACCACCACAACCACCACCCTCACTACACCACAACCACCACCCTCACTACACCACCACAACCACCACCCTCACTACAATACCAAAACCACCACCCTCACTACACCACCACAACCACCACCCTCACTACACCACAACCACCACCCTCACTATACCACCACAACCACCACCCTCTCCACACCACCACAACCACCACCCTCTCTACACCACCACAACCACCACCCTCACGACACCACCACAACCATCACCATCACTACACCACCACAATCACCACTATCATCTCGACACCACCACAACCATCACCCTCTCTACACCACCACAACCACCAACCTCACTACACCATCACAACCACTACCCTCACTACACCACCACAACCACCACCCTCACTACACCACCACCCTCTCTAAACCAACACATCCACCACCCTCTCTACACCACCACAACCACCGAACATCTCTACACCACCAAAACCACCACCCTCACTACACCACCACAACCACCACCCTCACTACATCACCACAACCACCACCCTTTCTACATCACCACAACCACCACCTTCACTACACCACCACAACCACAACCCTCACTACACCACCACAATCACCACCATCCTCTCTACACCACCACAACCATCACGCTCTCTACACCACCACAACCATCACCTCACTACACCACCGCAACCACCACCCTCACTACACCACCACAACCACCACCCTCTATACACCACCACAACCACCACCCCACCACCCTCTATACACCACCACAACCACCACCACAACCATCACCCTCACTACACCACGACAACCACCACCCTCACTACACCACCACAACCACCACCCTCACTACACCACCACAACCACCACCCTCACTACACCACCACAACCAACACCCTCTCTACACCACCACAACCATCACCCTTTCTACACCACCACAACCATCACCCTCTCTACACCACCACAACCACCAACCTCACTACACCATCACAACCACCACCCTCACTACACCACCACAACCACCACCCTCTATACACCACCACAACCACCACCCTCTCTACACCACCACGACCACCACCCTCTCTACATTACCACAACCATCACCCTCACTACACCACACCCACCACCCTCACTACACCACCACAACCACCGAACATCTCTACACCACCATAACCACCACCTTCTCTACACCACCACAACCACCACCCTCTCTACACCACCACAACCACCACCATCTCTACACCACCACAACCACCACCACCCTCTCTACATCACCACAACCATCACCCTCACTACACCACCACAACCACCACCCTCACTACACCACCACAATCACCACCATCCTCTCTACACCACCACAACCATCACCCTCTCTACACCACCACAACCAATATCCTCTCTACACCACCACAACCATCACCATCACTACACCACCTCAACCACCACCCTCACTACACCACCACAACCACCACCTTCACTACACCACCACAACCACCACCCTCTCTACACCAACACAACCACCACCATCTCTACACCACCACAACCACCACCACCCTCTCTACATCACCACAACCATCACCCTCACTACACCACCACAACCACCACCCTCACTACACCACCACAATCACCACCATCCTCTCTACACCACCACAACCACCACCATCTCTACACCACCACAACCAGCACCACCCTCTCTACATCACCACAACCATCACCCTCACTACACCACCACAACCACCACCCTCACTACACCACCACAATCACCACCATCCTCTCTACACCACCACAACCATCACCCTCTCTACACCACCACAACCAATATCCTCTCTACACCACCACAACCATCACCATCACTACACCACCTCAACCACCACCCTCACTACACCACCACAACCACCACCTTCACTACACCACCACAACCACCACCTTCTCTACACCACCACAACCACCACCCTCACTACACCATCACAACCACTACCCTCACTACACCACCACAACCACCACCCTCACTACACCACCACCCTCTCTAAACCAACACATCCACCACCCTCTCTACACCACCACAACCACCGAACATCTCTACACCACCAAAACCACCACCCTCACTACACCACCACAACCACCACCCTCACTACATCACCACAACCACCACCCTTTCTACATCACCACAACCACCACCTTCACTACACCACCACAACCACAACCCTCACTACACCACCACAATCACCACCATCCTCTCTACACCACCACAACCATCACGCTCTCTACACCACCACAACCATCACCTCACTACACCACCGCAACCACCACCCTCACTACACCACCACAACCACCACCCTCTATACACCACCACAACCACCACCCCACCACCCTCTATACACCACCACAACCACCACCACAACCATCACCCTCACTACACCACGACAACCACCACCCTCACTACACCACCACAACCACCACCCTCACTACACCACCACAACCACCACCCTCACTACACCACCACAACCAACACCCTCTCTACACCACCACAACCATCACCCTTTCTACACCACCACAACCATCACCCTCTCTACACCACCACAACCACCAACCTCACTACACCATCACAACCACCACCCTCACTACACCACCACAACCACCACCCTCTATACACCACCACAACCACCACCCTCTCTACACCACCACGACCACCACCCTCTCTACACTACCACAACCATCACCCTCACTACACCACACCCACCACCCTCACTACACCACCACAACCACCGAACATCTCTACACCACCATAACCACCACCTTCTCTACACCACCACAACCACCACCCTCTCTACACCACCACAACCACCACCATCTCTACACCACCACAACCACCACCACCCTCTCTACATCACCACAACCATCACCCTCACTACACCACCACAACCACCACCCTCACTACACCACCACAATCACCACCATCCTCTCTACACCACCACAACCATCACCCTCTCTACACCACCACAACCAATATCCTCTCTACACCACCACAACCATCACCATCACTACACCACCTCAACCACCACCCTCACTACACCACCACAACCACCACCTTCACTACACCACCACAACCACCACCCTCTCTACACCAACACAACCACCACCATCTCTACACCACCACAACCACCACCACCCTCTCTACATCACCACAACCATCACCCTCACTACACCACCACAACCACAACCCTCACTACACCACCACAATCACCACCATCCTCTCTACACCACCACAACCACCACCATCTCTACACCACCACAACCACCACCACCCTCTCTACATCACCACAACCATCACCCTCACTACACCACCACAACCACCACCCTCACTACACCACCACAATCACCACCATCCTCTCTACACCACCACAACCATCACCCTCTCTACACCACCACAACCAATATCCTCTCTACACCACCACAACCATCACCATCACTACACCACCTCAACCACCACCCTCACTACACCACCACAACCACCACCTTCACTACACCACCACAACCACCACCTTCTCTACACCACCACAACCACCACCCTCACTACACCCTCACAAGCACCACCCTCACTACACCACCACAACCACCACCCTCTTTTCACCACCACAACTACCACCCTCTCTGCACCACCACAACCACCACCCTCACTACACCACCACAACCACCACCCTTACTACACCACCACAACCACCACCCTCACTACACCACCACAACCATCACCCTCTCTACACCACCACAACCATCACCCGCTCTACACCACCACAACCACCACCCTCACTACACCACCACAACCACCACCCTCACTACACCACCACCACAACCATCACCATCACTACACCACCACAACCATCACCATCACTACACCACCACAACCACCACCCTCTCTACACCAGCACAACCACCACCCTCACTACACCACCACAACTACAACCCTCTCTACACCACCACCACAACCACCACCCTCACTACACCACTACAACCACCACCCTTTCTACATCACCACAACCACCACGCTCACTACACCACAACTACCACCCTCACTACACCACCACCCTCACTACACCACCACAACCACCACTCTCACTACACCACCACAATCACCACCATCCTCTCTACACCACCACAACCATCACCCTCTCTACACCACCACAACCAATATCCTCTCTACACCACCACAACCATCACCATCACTACACCACCTCAACCACCACCCTCACTACACCACCACAACCACCACCTTCACTACACCACCACAACCACCACCTTCTCTACACCACCACAACCACCACCCTCTTTTCACCACCACAACTACCACCCTCTCTGCACCACCACAACCACCACCCTCACTACACCACCACAACCACCACCCTTACTACACCACCACAACCACCACCCTCACTACACCACCACAACCATCACCCTCTCTACACCACCACAACCATCACCCGCTCTACACCACCACAACCACCACCCTCACTACACCACCACAACCACCACCCTCACTACACCACCACCACAACCATCACCATCACTACACCACCACAACCATCACCATCACTACACCACCACAACCACCACCCTCTCTACACCAGCACAACCACCACCCTCACTACACCACCACAACTACAACCCTCTCTACACCACCACCACAACCACCACCCTCACTACACCACTACAACCACCACCCTTTCTACATCACCACAACCACCACGCTCACTACACCACAACTACCACCCTCACTACACCACCACCCTCACTACACCACCACAACCACCACTCTCACTACACCACCACAACCACCACCCTCACAACACCACCACAACCATCACCCTCACTACACCACCACAACCATCACCCTCTTTACACCACCACAACCATCACCCTTTCTACACAACCACAACCACCATCCTCACTACACCACCACAACCACCACCCTCACGACACCACCACAACCACCACCCTCTCTACACCACCACAACCACCACCCTCACTACACCACCACAACCATCACCATCACTACACCACCACAATCACCACTATCCTCTCTACACCACCACAACCACCAACCTCACTACACCACCACAACCACCACCCTCACTACACCACCACAACCACCACCCTCACTACACCACCACAACCACCACCCTCACTACACCACCACAACCACCACCCTCACTACACCACCACAACCAACACCCTCTCTACACCACCACAACCACCACCCTATCTACACCACCACAACCACCACCCTCTCTACACTACCACAACCATCACCCTCACTACACCACACCCACCACCCTCACTACACCACCACAACCACCGAACATCTCTACACCACCATAACCACCACCTTCTCTACACCACCACAGCCATCACCCTCGCAACACCACCACAACCACCACCCTCTCTACACCACCACAACCACCACTCTCACAACACCACCACAACCACCACCCTCTCTACACCACCACAACCACCACCATCTCTACACCACCACAACCACCACCACCCGCTCTACACCACCACAACCACCACCCTTACTACATCACCACAACCACCACCCTCACTACACCACCACAACCATCACCATCACTACACCACCACAACCATCACCATCACTACACCACCACAACCACCACCCTCTCTACACCACCACAACCACCACCCTCACTAAACCACCACAACTACAACCCTCTCTACACCACCACCACAACCACCACCCTCACTACACCACCACAACCACCACCCTCTCTACACCACCACAACCACCACGCTCACTACACCACAACCACCACCCTCACTACACCACCACCCTCACTACACCACCACAACCACCACTCTCAATACACCACCACAACCACCACCCTCACTACACCACCACAACCATCACCCTCTCTACAACACCACAACCATCACCCTCTTTACACCATCACAACCATCACCCTCACTACACCACCACAACCATCACCCTCTCTACACCACCACCACCATCACCCTCTCTACACCACCACAAACATCACCCGCTCTACACCACCACAACCACCACCCTCACTATATCACCACAACCATCACCATCACTACACCACCACAACCATCACCCTCCCTACACAACCACAACCACCACCCTCACTACACCACCACAACCACCACCCTCACTACACCACCACAACCATCACCCTCTCTAAACCACCACAACCACCAACCTCACTACACCACCACAACCACAACCCTCACTACACCACCACAACCACCACCCTCACTACATCACCACAACCATCACCCTCACTACACCACCACAACCACCACCCTTACTACACCACCACAATCACCACCCTCACTACACCACCACAACCACCACCCTCTCTACACCACCACAACCACCACTCTCACTACACCACCACAACCACCACCCTCACTACACCACCACAACCACCACCCTCACTACACCACCACAACCAACACCCTCACTACACCACCACAACCACCACCCTCTCTACACCACCACCCTCTCTACACCACAACCTTCGCCCTCTCTACACCACCACATCCACCAAACTCTCTGCACCACAACCACCACCCTCACTATACCACCACAACTATCAAACTCTCGACACCACCACCGCAACCATCTCCCACTCTATACCAACACAACCATCACCCTCACTACACCACCACCACTCTACACCACCACTACCACCCTCTCTACACCACTACTACCACCCCAAGGCCGTAACCATGGAGTCAACATTGGGGGGCACCAAATCTTCAAGGGGGTCTGGGGGTCCCAACCCAGAAAAAAAATCTAAATTTGAAAACTCACTTCCTGCCATTTCCTGCCTAAAAATATTTCTAAATTCACTAACATATGTGATGGATTTTTTATTTATTTTTTACAATAATGTCTAATAG
Source organism: Lampetra planeri (assembly GCF_965212315.1). Lineage (NCBI taxonomy): Eukaryota > Metazoa > Chordata > Hyperoartia > Petromyzontiformes > Petromyzontidae > Lampetra > Lampetra planeri. The sequence goes on from NC_136107.1 coordinate 27,187,041, forward strand.
TGTATTGTATTACATTGCTCTGTTTTTACTTTTTTACCAGTTCTTGTTTCATTGTAAGTAATGTTTGAGATTAGGGATTAATAAAGTACAACCATAATCATATACATATAAATCTATGCATTGATTTATACGATGACAAGTCCAGATTTTGTAGCCAAGGTTTAGAAAATTGTTATTTTAATTTACATAGCATAGCAATTATGATTACTTTTATATTCTTTACAGGGGGGACATTGAGCATATTTGAATATTGGGGGGAGATGTGTCCCCCCCCCAAAATATATGTTAATTACGGCCTCTTCACCACCACCACTACCACCCTCTCTACACCACCACGGCAACCACCACCCTCTCTACACCACCACCACAACCACAGTCTCTACACCACCACCAACACACAACCACCACCCTCTCTACACCACCACCACTACCACCCTCTCTACACCACCACTACCCTCTCTACACGATCACCACCCTCTCTACACCACCACGGCAACCACCACCATCTCTACACCACCACCACAACCACCACCAACTTCTCTACACCACGACAACCACAACCACCCTCTCTACACCACCACTCCTCTCTCTACACCATCACCAACCTATCTACACCACCACGGCAACCACCACCCTCTCTACACCACCACCACACAACCACAACCACCCTCTCTACACCACCACCACACCACTACAACCACAACCACAATCACCACCCTCTCAACACCACCACCACCACCACACAACCACAACCACCCTCTCTACACCACCACCACAACCACCCTCTCTACACCACCACCACCACACTACCACAACCACAACCACCACCCTCTCGACTTGCGCGGCCCAACACCGCTACCAGAAGCAGGCGCCACGCGTCGCCTCTTCCCGGTTGGAGGCGCGTGGCCACAGGGTAGGCGGGACGCGCGTGCACCTCGCGCGGCGTGTGCGCGATGTGCACGCGCGCTGACTCCACGTGGTAGGCGCGTGCACACACAGGTCACGTCAACCGCGTTGGCCGCGTGCGTTCGAATGTGAGTTCGGACGCACGCCGCGGGCTCGACTCCGACGGGGAAACTCTCCCACGCGCGCCGACGCGTCCGCGACATGAACAGAGGCCCCCCCAGCTCTTTAGATTTTAGTCCGAGTCGACCTAAAGCGCGGCCAAAGCCGTGCAGTGGGCGTGGGGGGTCTTTGTGTCGTGGGGATGCGGTCAGCGTGCCGCGCTCCGGACCCACAGACACACGGTGCCGATTATAATGTGACGCAGTTCCGGGCCTTCCCTAGGTCGACTCAGCCTCAAATGGGTACCTGGCGCGATGTGTAAACATCAGCACTGATAGGGAGACAAAGGCGGCCGGGGGCGGTGCTGGCCGTCCATCCCCCCCCCCCTCGTGTGCCGTGCCGGCCTTAATAGGTGCTCGCTAACAGCACTTGCCCCTATCAGTCTGTAAAGGCTATACGGGGGATCTTCACACAATGTTTGTCTTTTGTATTGTGGGAAGCGGCCGTGCAGTGGTTAGCGCACATCGCCACGAACCCAGTGACCCGAGTTCGATTCCAGCCCACGGGCCCAAAACACCAGTGCCGATTATATGACGCGGTCCCGGGCCTCGTCTAGATCGACTCAGCCTCAAATGAGTACCTGGCGCGATGTGTAAACATCACCACTTGGGGGGGGGGGAAGACAAAGGCGGCCGGGCGTGGAACTTGAAACCCAACCGCTTCGTGAGCCGTACCCGCCTTGAATTGCCACTCGCTAACAGCACTTGCACCAACAGAATAAAGACGCTGACAAATATAGAGAGATGTGTGTATTTGTATTTATATTCATTTGCATGTCCACGTCTGCGCCTGACGAACCCCGATTGATCCGCGCGTCCTTCGAGGAGCGCGGGGAACGGCCCAGGGACGAATGTAGACTCTGGGATGCACGCGGTTTGATGACCCGCGGTGTCGGTTCGGCTCGAGTCTGGCTCGCTTGGACGAACCCTCGTGAACTAACGCCCACCGTGCTACTAAAGGAGCCTTCCCCCATTCCGCCGTTGGAGTCCCAATGAGAAGCGGAAATTGATTTATTAAATAAAAATAAATATATAACTCGTAATAATCATGAGCGTCGTTTGTGTTGAATGTAAATAACAAACGCGTGGCTTTTGGTGGAGGCTTCGGCATTTGGATAGAAGGCTTCGTCAGGGGGTCTTGGTATTGGGGAGCGGTAGTGTAGGGCAGTGGCTCGTATTCTTCTGCTTAAGCTGGGGTACGTGACCCAGCCAGATCAATTTTTTTTTTATAGAAGTTAAAAAATCGAAAACACAAATGAAGCACGGCCCCGTAAGTACAACTTACTTTACCGAAGCCACGTGTGTATCGACATCATACATGTTCGTGTCGATTGTGTAACTACTGAGAACAAACGGGGTACAAGGCCACAGTCAATGTCAAGGACCGAGCCGACTCGCGCTCCGAGATTTCTTCTCTCTCTCTCAAATTCCCGCTTGCAACCAACATCCTGGCGGCGGTCACGTCAATCACTGCGATGACGCTTGGGTCTCAAGACAGGGCCTCGCCTAGGTCGACTCAGCCTTAACTTCACTTCCACGGAGGGGAGGAGGCAAAGCCTTCCCCGCGGGCGTGGTGGGGAGTTGACCAGCCCACCAACCCCGGCGCGTATCGATCGCGCCGCTCGCTCAGGGACACTTGCCCCAACAGTCTGTTGAGACGACACGGGGGGGGGGGGTGTTCGTCTCTGGCGTTGCAGAGGATACAGGCGCCCCAACGTTCGTCTCTGGGCTACCCCGAGAGACCATCACGAGACGGAGAGAGACACAGAGAGAGACACAGAGAGAGACACACAGAGAGAGACGCAGAGAGAGACGCAGAGAGAGACACAGAGAGACACACAGTGAGAGACACAGAGAGAGAAACAGAGAGAGACACCGAGACACAGCGAGAGACACAGAGACAGAGAGCGAGACACAGGGAGAGACACAGAGAGAGAGTGACAGAGACACAGAGAGACACACAGAGAGACACACAGAGAGAGACGCAGAGAGAGAGAGAGACACAGAGAGAGAGACGCAGAGAGAGACACAGAGACACACATAGAGAGACGCAGAGAGAGACACAGAGACAGAGAGAGATGTTTACTCGTCAAGGCTGTCTTAAACACCCAGAGCCACGCGCCCAGGCCTACGGGACGGCAATGCTTGGCACAATATCTTTCTCTCGCTCTCCTTTTCCGGACATGCGATGTGAAATGTGCAGTTAATTACACATATTTGAGAGGGGGGGGGGGGGTCTAATAATATTTTGAAAGAACGCGTTCATAACTTGTTTTTTAGACATCGTATTTATCTTGTTTGTTTTTTGCTTGAGCGCGTGTAGACCGTTGACGTGTTGGTGAACATCCAAATTATAATCTTGACCTGAAGCTTTGGCGACGGCAGGAATGCATATGCTTTGGGTCTTTTGGTAAAATCACGTAGATAGGTTCAAAGAAAATAAAATAACAAAAAACTCAACCTATCTACGTGCCTTCACCGAAAGACCCAAATAATATCCAAATTATATATATATACTCTACAGGCTACAATGCAATCTTAACGTTTTATATGCAGTATATGTGTACATAATCACAAAGACAAAGATCCCGCTCCCGCCTATAGCCTGAACAGAATGTTGGGGCAAGTGGTCCTCGCGAGGAGCAGCCAGCACCACGCCCGGCCGCCTTTGTCTCCCCCAGTGGCGATGTTTACACACCGCACCAGGTACTCATTTGAGGCTGAGTCGACCCAGAGGAGGCCCAGAACCGGTTCAGATGCTCGCCACCGTTCTTGGCCGCGAGCAGGAATCGAAATTGGGCCGGCGGGTTCGTAACGCAGTGCATGGACCGATGTGGGTGTGTGGGGAGCGGTGGGGGAGCGGTTAGCGCACTGCGCTAAGAACCCGGCCAGCCGAGTTCGATTCCCGTTCACGGCCAACAACAGTGACGGTTATGTGAACCGGTCCTGGGCCTCCCCTAGGTCGACTCAGCCTCAAACGAGTACCCGATGCGGTGTGTAAACATCGCCAATAGGGAGACAAAGGCGGCCGGGCTTGGTGTTGGCTACCGACGCCATCGTGTGCCGTGCCGACATTCATAGGATGCTCGCGAACAGGACTTACCATGGTATACCCACACTACTCACGCAATGTATACAACACTAGTCACTGTTTAAATCGTTCGTCATGTATTAACATCTGCACTTGGTGTTATGGGTTACAGTGCTAATGCGTTTTCTGTTTGTTCAAATATACACCATATTGTTAAAAATGCTAACATTATAACTCAAACAATGCGAGTGATACACTACTTCACGAGTGGAAACATTGCGCAATAGAGCGCTTCGAATTACTTGGAAAGCGATGTTATTACAGCGGAAACGCCTATATAAAATATCCAGCTGAATAAAAATTGTGAATCTCTTTTTTTTATACGTATTAAAAATTGCCAAATAGTAATTTTGTTTCGGAGTTCATCAAATGTCGTGGACAGCAGTGACCTCTTAAATGAATGAACACGCAAATTAGGGCCTCTGCAGTTCGCGACTCTTACACAAAAGGGTCTTTAACGTTCACTCGGAAGCATACTCGTGCACTTTGGTCATTCGGCTGAGCCAAGTTTGTAGGAAGATGTAATTTTCACACGTACATATATATATACAAATACAAAGATCCCCCTGTATAGCCTTGGACAGACTGTTGGGGCAAGCGTCGTTGGCGAGCCCCAGTACCGCTGCTTGTATTCTCCATTGCTATTGGTCGTGAGCGGGAATTGGAATTGAACTCGGGTCGCCGGGTTCGTACAGTAGTGCGCTAACCACTACACTACTGATCCCCCCCCCCCCCACGTTTATTCGAACCCACACTCACTTATGCTGCCTCTATAATACGAACAGGTCCAGGATATGTGTTGTGGGATTTTTTGTAACTCAGGTGTTTTATGAATTCAGTGTGGAGGATTATTTGCGCAATATTATTAGTGAGATTTTGACTTAAAATTGCATAATTGCAACAATAACAAAATACTAGTTTAAGGATATATCATGAAAATATTTACGGGGCTAAATTGGAGTTAATCATTCGTTGTTAACGAAGCGTATTCTGTTAACGCGCTATATATATACACACAAACACTTTACGAGACACTCACAACGTAGAAATTTCAAATGAAATATACACACACACATTTGACTTGGACGAAACATCGTTATAAATTCGAGTTTAATTTGTCAATCATTGAAACGTGAATGCTGTACGCATTGACTATTCGACGTAGGATTATTACGCGTAATAAAGGTTTCGAAGATTTAACAACAACAAACACACCCACGAGTGAATGCATCCGGAGGTCAATGTTACTTATCCTGTTGTAGACAAGTTTAACTCAAAGCTCCGTGATTCGGCGAATAACTCCCTCGCTCTCTCTCTCACTAAATGCGGCTTGGTCAGCTCAATTAATTGTCCACACGTTCATGGTGCAAATTCGGCTTTCAGACTCTCCGCCTCGGCCTCGTCTTAGCGTCTACAATTAGTCGCCGGCCTGCCACAGAATATCGCTCTCGACTCTGATGTCACGTTCGCCCGTCGTCAGCCTCGTGGTTATAAATTTAGTTTCATGTTATTTTTGTTAAACAAAAAAACTAATAATTGGCAGCATTACGGAGTGTTGCGACAGCCCCCGCCGCCACTTAAAACGCCCAGCAACAAAAGTCAAAGTAACTAAAATTGTAATAGTTTAAAAAGCGAATACGTGTTTATACGAATCGAGCGGGGTTATAGGAAACTTGCGGGTAAGAGAGCAAAAGAAAACCCCCATAGACTCCATGCAGATGCAATGGGGGACTACTCAGAGTGCACGCGTGGTGATGTTGGTGGTGGTGGATGAGTGGCAGGGGGAGCGAGCTCCCTACTACCCTGAACCATCACACTGCCCCCCCCCTCCACCCCCCCCACCCACAAGCCCCCACACCACCCCTCCCCAAGTCCCCCACCCACCACCCACCCACGGTTACCTGCGTGCTGCGGGGACCACAACGCGCCGGGCTGAGGTGCCCACGCCTGATGGGGGTCGTGAGCAGCGTGCAGGAACGCGGCGTCGGCCCTGCCGGACACGTCCAGGTAGGGCGACACGGGCTGGTGCTGGTGCTGCTGCTGCTGGTGGTGGTGGTACCCGCCCGCGTACCCCTGGTGGTACTGGTGGTAGAAGCCGTAATCTTTCGCCCAGAACACGTCGTCCGCGGCGGACGACGAACCGACCCCTCCGGCCGCCACGGGCGACTCGGCGGCCCTGCCGTGCACGGGGTTGGACGCGTGGAGCGGCGCGTGCGGGTGGCCTGGCCGCAGGAGTTGGCCTCCACCACCACCACCACCCCCTCCACCGTGGTGGTGGTGGTGGCTTGCACCTCCGTGGCCACAGCCCAGAGCCTTGTCCGGCTCCGGGGAGCAGCAGCCGCCGCCGTGGTCGTGGTCGTTGTGTTGTTGTTGGTGTTGTTGGTGGTGTCCCGCCGAGGAGCGTTCCGAGAAGGAGCCCGGAGGCGGCGCTTGCTGCGCGGCAGCGGCCGCCGCTGCTGCTGCGGCAGCGGCGGCCGCGATGGAGTAGGAGAGGGGCGAGTGGCTCACCCAGTTGCGGTATTGGCCACTGCCCGGGAACGACGCGGTGCCGAGCGCCTCCATGTTTCTGCGCCTCCGTGTGCCGTGCGGTGTTTATTTGAGCGCGGGATCTGCACATGTGAACCCGGGGGGGGAGGGGGGGGTGGAGGAGGGGGGGGGCGGGAGCGAGGGGGGAGGGGTGGATGGGGGGCACGTGGGGATGTGTGTGTCTGTGCAGGGGAGGGGGGCTATGTGGTGAAGGTCATGGTTATGTGGCTAGCTGGACGGGCTTGGGTTGGCTTGGCTGGCTGTCTGTGCGAGCTTGGCTTTGCCGGACGCTGGCTGCTGAGACGAGGAGGAAGGGAGCAGCAGCAGCAGCATCATCAGCAGCAGCAAAAGGGAGAGGCAGGCGTTGGGGGGTGTGGGGTGGTGCGGGGGGGTGGTGGTTGCAGTGTCGGAATGTGCCAATAAAGCGGCCTGACATTGACATTGACGGACGCTTTATTGGTCTCGTGCCTGCATTGGCCGGGCCGCCGTCACGTGGCGGATGAACGGCGGAGAGGATTTTTTGGTCTTCGTCGTGGTGAGACACGAGAGGGGGGGGTGAGAGGGGGGGTGAGAGAGGGGGGGGGGGGGTGAGAGGGGGTGAGAGAGGGGGGGGGGGAGGTGAGAGAGAGGGGGGTGAGAGTGGGGGGTGAGAGAGAGGGGGGTGAGAGGGGGGGGTGAGAGAGAGGGGGGTGAGAAGGGGGGTGACAGAGAGAGAGGGAGTGAGAGACGAGAGAGAGAGGGGGGTGAGAGACGAGAGAGGGGGGGGGGTGAGACAAGAGAGAGGGGGGGGGGGTGAGACAAGAGAGAGGGGGGGGGGGCTAGAGAGATGGAGGGGGTGAGAGAGATGGAGAGGGGAGCGAGAGATAGTGAGGGAGAGGAAATCGGAGCGATGTTGTGTTTGGTATGCAATGCATGATACAACCTCCCCCACTTTCCCACTCCATCCCGAAAGGCCGAGTGCAATTCAAGCTCGCTTCACGTGTGTGTTTGTGTGTTTGCGTGTAAGTGTTTGTGTGTGTGCTGCTTGTTGTTGTTGTACAATCGCATCCTGATTATTGCGAGCGCGTGGATTTGTTGGAGGCCACCGTTGTCACGCCAGGGTCGAGTGGTCATCATCGAAGGTGCATCGTGTTATTTGCCTTGGGGGTGCTACTTTATAATAAACACATATTGGCCTTTTTTGTTTGCTTTCTAATGCAGTATTTGTCAAAGCACCATGTGTAAAAGTTATACTTTCCAATGAAAGCAATTCGTGTTATCTGCGTAGCTATATATATATGGCCATTTGTGAAAAGAGAGCTTCATAGCTCATCGGATTCCTCCAGTATTCAGAAATATTCTGATACATTTATACAAATATATCTGAGGTGGCATTTCCGCCGAACACATCTGCAGGTCAATGCAGTAGTCAGCATCTCCGTGGCGCGCCCAGTATTTCCGTGGGTTTTTTTTTACGTTGAACTTCTTTCGCACCCTACGTAGTCAACCCGCGCTCATCACGAAATCATGACGGGGCCGGTGGCTGCCCATCACAGTCTGATCGGTCATTCTCCAGCATGGTCACGCGTGGTGCGTGACACCTTGATGGTGTATTATGATGTCTGAATACGTTTACATTTTGTTTAATGTTTGTGAGCAATTGCATCATAGCACAAAGTGTGGCCAGTGATTGTGAATTGACGCCGTCCTTAACAAACAACCATGAGGACATGTGCAACAACAAAACACGCACACACACACACGACCTCTGTGTGCGATCTTTCCACAGTTCCATTTGTTGTTGTTGTTGTTTTGGAACTTTGTGGTTTGCCAGCGTGAATGATTGTTCTCAAATGATGATGACGAGTGTGTGTTGTTGGTCTCTCGTGAACTGACAGATTTGATTTCGACTACTGAGGTTGCTTATCTTGTACACAAAATAAGATGCCCCGTATAGCCTGTAACAGACTGTTGGGGCAAGTGCTGTTAGCGAGCAATGCTCACACATCGTACCAGGTACTCATTTGAGGCTAAGTCGACCTAGGGGAGGCCCATGACCGGTTCAGAAAATCGTCACTGGGTGTTGGCCGTGAGCGGGAATCAAACCCGGGTCGACGGTTTCGTAGCGCAGTGCGCTAACCGCTACACTACCGCACACACACAGACACACACAGACACACACACGCGCACTTCCTCTGAGTGCGAAATCATTATAGGCATGGCCTTGTGATGGAAATTATTTTCCACATTTTTGTTTTATTACCTCCATGCATCGTGATCACGAGAGGCGAGCAGCGAATTCTCGGTGGAAGATGACTTTCATCCGGAAGTGGATTGAACTAATGGCTGCTGATGATAATGCTGATGGTGATGCTACATATTCACTCGAAGGAACGGATTCCGTGGCGGCTTCTACGCGTTTGGTGTTCACAGTAAATAATGTTGATTTGAAGTTTTCGTGACTGCAGGAATCCATACTCTGTGGTGCTTTCGGTAAAGTCACGTAGTAAAGTCACGTAGTAAAGTCACGTAGTAAAGTCACGTAGTAAAGTCACGTCGATCTCCTGTCCTCTGCAGTTCTCCTGCTGTGTTTGTCTCACCTGATGACGGTTGCTTGAGTTGCGATCGAAACGTCGTGATCTAATTACCAATTATCTGACAAGACAAATAGAGGCGGGTTTTTGTGTGACTTTTCCATGCATGAAAATGATGGAACCACTGCGTCACGTGGCTCCATAATTTACTCCAGTTAAGAGAATGCACAATGAATTCAGTGCATCCTCGTTTTTCAATATCCTGTGTGCATCGCAAGTCTTGTTCCATACGATACAACTTTGTGTTATAGAGTAAAAATGCCAATGCAACTATGGGCATGAAATACATAAGTGTATGCATATTTGTACGATAAATGTATGGATTCCATTTGATAAATGTCAGTGGTCCATGCCTGGAAAAAAAACACAATTCAAATATATATGATGTATGTGATAAATGTTCTGTGAAGTGTCGGGCCTGAGAAATGCGTATTACTAGTGGATGTTACGACTGTATAGAGCCAGAGCAAAAACGAGTACAGTAAATAATGTGTTTGTGCAAACAGCCCGACTTCAAAACAAACCTTGTCACCAACACGAGAACGGCCTTGTGGAATATCCGAATGGGAGTCATCTGCATCTTCATTTCGATCATCGTAATACGCAACTTGTGCCAGAGTCAGATGTACGCGTCCATATATTAATAGGGCGGCCTGACATTCGAGGTGAAGTATGGTCAAACCGCCCCCACCCCCCCCCCCCCTCACTTGAACTCAAAGCGCAGGCGAGGCCTTTTTATCCCAGCGTTGGATTAAGAAAGGGCCGTCTACGTCTATATTTTTTACAATATTCGTCAAATTATTACAGTGCACAGTTTGCCGTATCTGTTATTAAAATATACTGTATACATTTCTTGGCGAGCTGGAATCAACGCGATTGTTGAGCAACGCAAAACCTTCATATTATATTACGTGCACGACGTTATTTTACACATCGTGCACATTGCAAGGGCCATTCCTCGAAACGTCGCCTATGAATATATTTACTCTTGAGGGCAGTGTTTGACAGATGTGTTCGGTTTGTGCTATTTGCCCGCATGATGCGCCACTACCGACGTAGAATCACGACTGTTCGTATAAACTCAATAAGTGTCCACGTTTACTACTTGAACGAACCCGTGGACCCGAGTTCGATTCCCTGCTCTGGGCCTCCCCTAGGTTGACTCAGCCTCAAATGAGTACCTGGTGCGGTGTGTAGTAAACATCGGCACTGGGGAGACAAAGGCGGCCGGGCGTGGTTCTGGCCAACCCACCCCCCTTTCGTGTGCCGTGCCGGTCTTCATAGGTGCTCGCTAACAGCACTTGCCCCAACAGTCTGTTAAGGCTATGAAGAGGGATCTTTGTCTTTGTTTGTGCTTTCTCGCACTAACACACAAATACAAAGCTGCCCCCTATAGTTCGAACAGACTGTTGGGGAAAGTGCCGTTAGCGAGCACCTATGAAGGCCGAAACTGCGCGCGAGGGGGTGGGTGGCCAGCGCCACGCCCGACCGCCTTTGTCTCCCTAGTGGCGATGTCTACTACACACCGCGCCAGGTACTCATTTGAGGCTGAGTACGCATGATGGACGCACGCACACACAGACGCACGAGCACACGCACAGCTTGAAACGACATCAGAGCAGAGTCCCCGCGACAGCGACACAACGGCCGTGCCACACGTGTGATATATACATCAATGTGTGTGTGTGTATATGAATATACTCAATGCATATAAAATATACACAACACGTAACATCACGCGCAAGAGTTAGGCTATCACCGAAGCGACGAGCGTTGAACAATTGTGCGATTTGTGTTCGTGAAAGGACACAAATGAAATCGTCGCCGCGTGATGCGTGCGTGCAAGCCGTATCAGCAGCGTGGCCCTGGCGCCTGCCGACTCGCTCCACGTAAACCACCTCCACTGCTATAGCCAAGTGCACTTCTTGGCACTGCTGTGGCCGATTAACCTATAGACAGCTTGTGCCGGATTATTCCAGCAGCAAAAGTAGCAGCTACATAAGAGCTACGGGCCCCGCACTTTCAAGGGCCCCGCGCTAAATGCTTTCAAGCGATCAATTCCGCTTCAGTGATTCTGCACTTGCTCTATTACTATAGTACTGTACCGTCTTCGAGTTTTAAGAACGACTGGGTGTTTAATGTTAGCGATTTGTCATATTATCTGGCTGTATAGCAAATGAAAAAATACAATTACTTTACTATGCAATTAAAAAAATTGTGTTTTAATATCAGCGTTTTTTATTTTATTTAGGGCCCCTTAATAACATATGCTAAGGCCCCGCAATAGCTTAATCCGCCACTGGACAGCATATGTATGTATATATATATACACACACATACAGAAATGTGTATGTAGCGATCATGCCGGGCCGTCCCCTGGAGTAATCCAAATCGTGTGTCGTCGTGTGACAGACCGCGTGCGTCGTGGGCGATGTCTCTGTCCGCCTGCAGAGCGCTCTTCGTACCTCGGGGGTCACGCGGCTCTTTCACGTCGGTGACATTTCGTGCGCGTTATACAATTTCCATTTTTGTTCATATTGCGTTATGTATTTAACGTTAATAGTGGGGTTCATCATAACAGCTGACCGACTCTGTATCTTCACGCTCCCTGTGCTGTTGTTGTTGTTGCCTTGACACATGAGGCCAGTTTCACCAGCAAGGCTGTTTTAAGCAAGCGCGAACATTCCACTCTGCTGATGAGACACTGCGTGTGGAAACCGGCGCGGGTTGAACCAGTGCTGCTGCTGCTGCTCATGAGATGCATTTCCAGAACGCCAGTGCGGCTGATGGGATGTATATATATACGTGTTAAAAAAAAGTCGGTTTAAAAATGTTCAAGCGGATAAACATGTGAAGGCAAGTGGCTGAGTGTGTGCGCTTATTTATGTAGTTGTTTATGTTCTTGTGCAAGGACTCTCACTAATACATCGCAACAACAATATTGTCTGTTTCGTTATTGTTACTCTTGTTGCTTTTTGCGCTTAATTTTGACCAAGCGCCGATTCGTATTTTAATGGCACGGTTATATTTTTATATCACGGGAAAATGTAGCGGCGCTTTTTACGTATACGACCAACGATATATCAACACTGATACTAGAACATCTACACATTAAAGTATCGACCGAGTCTCAAGACCAATAGAGATGAAAACAAACAAATGCTATACGTATTTAAGTTACTAGCTTTACTAGCCGGCTTCAACCGGGACTTCTTGGACTCTTGTCTTGGATTAACACACGGCCTACGCGGAGGGTCGGGGGGGGGAGATGCGTGACGTCAGTAGGCACACTGCGTGACGGTGCCGCATGCGGGTGACATCACAGATGTGACGTCACGGCTCACTTGCCGTGCAAAATATATCCATTATTGCGCCCCCGCGCCCCCCCCCCCCCCAATACTAAAGTCTATTTTTATATTTTTTGCATTGTGTACAGTCTGGAAGCTGCGCACATGCCAAATTTCAAGTTTGTTGCATGTCGGGAAGTATGCTAAACATTTCGAACAGACACACATATTTACAAATTTCCCTTTTATATAGATAAATAAATCGATTACCAACAACGCGGACAAACTTTGCTGCGTGACGGGACAGAGACGCAACGCCACTACACGACCTTACCCCACCGCTGGTTACGGGGCAGACGCAGTCGCATCTAGACGCTGTGGTAGCCCCCGACTGCATTGTGACATTGCTATGGGTTTGTGTTGTTGCTGTTGTTGGTGATGGTGGTGGTGGTGTGGTGGTGCCACTGTTTAAAAAAAAAAACTGTCTCGGTCTCAAGCCCATCACGCGATATATCAGATGCCCCCCGCGTGCGCTCTTTGTGCTGTCCCATTCATCGCCGCGACGATGCCGCTGGTGCTGCCGCTCCCTCGGGCTGTCTGCGTGATAAGAACCGCAGCAGTGACCACCGCATTTATCTCTATCACACGCATCCAACACTCGCGTACATTACACACACACACTCACAAATATACATACACTATATATACAGTATTACACAAAACACCCGACGCATTTGTCAACAACACTGCCCTAAAACTCAAAGTATACAAGAGGTGACGTTTCGGGCAATGGACCTTTTTCTTCAGCTTCTCATTCTTCAACTTCTTATTCAGCTTGTTCAACTTCGTCACCAGCCTCTTCTTCTTAAACTTCTTATCCTTATTCAGCTTCAAACTTTATTTGAAGCTTTCGTGACTGCAAGAATTACTCTTTGGTTCTTTCTGTGAAGTCACGTAGAACGAAAATAAATTAAATAATAGAATTACGACTTATTCAGCTTCGTCAACTTCGCCGCCAGCTTCTCCTACATCTCATCCTCCTCCTCTTCCTTGTCAGTACCTGGAGGAGCCAGAGAGGGTGTTTAATCCCGATGCAGCCTGTGGGCACCGCTCAGCTCTGCTGTGGGTCCGCAAGGCTTTGCTTGAGAGGGGCGGGATGGCCCCGTGTGGAATTGCTCCGAAATTCGAATTTCTCGCGACACGCGGTGTCTTGCGCATTTGAAAGATCAGTTACTTTAGAACTGAATTTGTTTAGTGTGTGTGTGTGTTTGTGTGTGTGTGTTTGTCGTCCTTCTCCCGCACCTGCGATTCGCGCGGTTGGCTACGTACGGTGCGAACGAAGTTCAACGCACGTACATACGTTGTGAAGTGTGACGCTATAGCCAATAAAAAGCGGGCGAAGGTCGTAACCCGGTGATGAACGTACGCGCAATATTAAATATGCGTGTGCGCATGTCCGGATACCTAGGCCGTATCATCCGCACGCCTGTCAAGGCGATCTCGTTACATTCATGCTTCGCTGCATATGCCAAATTAGACACATCGCCATCACAATCATCGCAATCGTCGCAATCACCGCTACCGTCGCTATTATCGGCGAACTCGTGCATTGCACAAATGGAGATGTTGGATGTCGCCGTGCTGGTGATCTCTAAAATGCGCGAGGCTGCTGGAGAATACAGTCGTGACGCGATGAGAACGTCATCTGCAATTGTCCATGCGTAAATAACAAGCGCGTGTTCTCAGAGGCGTAACTGAACGTTGTATTTAAACGTTACAGTTGTATTTAAACGTTAAAGTTGTATTTAAACGTTAAAGTTGTATTTAAATGTTAAAGTTGTATTTAAACGTTAAAGCTAGCCGCGTTATTAGCTATGCACCTGGGGCGATACTTGGTGATGATTCCAAACGTAAATGAAACTATAAAACTAAAAACTATATTTTGTTATTTGACTAGGTAAGGCCCACAGAGCTATAAAGCATTTTTTTTTCAGAAGCGACCTGGTTATCACAACTTACGGCTCACACGCAGTGGCTTGTCGCGTGGAAATGTGTCGCAGACACATATGAAGCTCACGGTAAACGTGGAGGGAAAACCGGAGGACCCGGAGAAAAATCCACGCGACCACGGAGAGAGAGAAAGAGAGACACGCAAACTCCAAATATACAGCAGCAGGCGTCAGGGTCGGGATCGAACCCACGACCTCCTGTACACCAGGCGAGGTAGTTAACATCTCCTAGCCACCGTGATGGTGATGAGAGAGAGACACGCAAACTCCAAATATACAGCAGCAGGCGTCAGGGGTCGGGATCGAACCCACGACCTCCTGTAGACCAGGCGAGGTAGTTAACATCTCCTAGCCACCGTGGTGCCCCTGAGTGAAAGTTCACTAACGCGTAATTACCATCGCGAATGATTAAAACTTAAACTCGCGTCTCTCCTAATTTTGTTATTATTTCAAACAGAAACTCATTGTATATGTTAATTTAGGAAAACATTCGCTAAGCAATGTATAAATAGATGCGTTTTGAATATATGTATACCGTAATGTTGTTAAAGTTACCTTTCCAGCAATAGCAAGTGTCCACGTGGTAGTCCAGGTAACCTGAGAGCCCTTGAATGTCATTATAATACGCGATTGTTAAATGTTAACGCTGTTAATACTTCATTTATATTTGTTCACTGTTTAAGGCACATTGTAGAATATTAAATCGTCTAATTGCATGTTCTGTACTGTTTAGTTTGTGCGTGCGTGCGATTTCTTGATGTAAAGTTTGTTTCTTGACGATGTTAACGATGATGCTAGCGATGTTAACAACAACGTTATCCCTCGTTGGTATCGTTGCTCGCAGTTATATGTTGGATAACAGTTCAAATAGTTCTCAGGTCCTGGTATTCGCCAAGCAAGCCATCGTTGGATTCATCCCAAATAATTCAGCGTCAACGCTCCGTTGTAGTAAAGATGCCACTATTATTACAATGGTCGTTATGGATATGAATAATAGTATTGAATTCAATAGCTTCGTCTATTGCGTGGCATTTAACCCATCGTGTAGCAATACATATACTCACACGGTACAATAATTAAGGATATTCATCCCGATACTTTGCATATATATTGCACTGTACTTTAGTGTATAGGCCTCTGTTGCACATGAAGCCGACTTGGATGTGACAAAATGTTGTGGCGGTGTAAAATCCACATTACCATGACGGGTGACAGGATATATCAGCAAGATGACAGACTCATTACAAATATTCATAAGCAAACGTGAAGTGGTATACGAATATACTGCACGCACATGGTTCAGGCCGATGATACACACACATCACATCTGGCCGACCGCCTTTGCCTCCCCTGTCATGATGATTTTCACACTCTAGCATTAGGTTCTCATTTAAGACTGAGCCGACCTGGAGGAGGCACAGGACGGGCTCAGATGCCACGCGTGCCATTGCTGTTGAGCATCATCAGCGCGAATCGAACACAGGTGCTCAGATTCGTAGCAGCGAGCGAATCACTGCACAAATGCTCCCATGCGCACACACACATATAATACGGACACGTGCATGCAGTTACATATACGGACAAAAATCCACCGTATGGCCTTAACAAATCGGTGGGGCATGTGCTGTTAGGGAGCACTTATGAAGGCCGGGACGAAGCGGGGTGGCCAGTAACCACTCCCGGCCGCCTTTGTCTCACCATTGTCAACGACACACGGCTGATGTGTACTACACACAGTGCCACGTGCAGTACCCATTTAAAACCCAGTCGCTCTAGGGGGGAGGCCCAGGGCCGGTTCAGATATTCGCGACCGATGTCGGGAAGGAGCGCGAGTCGAACTCGGGATCGCCGGAGTCGTCGCACAGGGCGCTAACCACTGCACCACCGCTCCCCGCTACGCACAAAGACACGTGCACATACAGCACACCGATAAAACAATTACAAAATATCCCCCCGTGTAGCCTGCATAGCCTACTTGGGCTAAGTTAACGAGCGTATATTGAGGCCAGCCCGGCCACCTTCATCTCACCAGTGCGGATGGTTACGCACCGCGCAAAGTTACTCATTTAATCACTGAGTCGATCTCGGCAAATCCCGGGGTTCCAGTTCTGATTTAAACTCGCCATTGATGTGAGCCGCGGCCAGGAATTGAACTCAGGTAGCGGGATTCCGAGGTCTTGTGCGCTAACCACTGCGCTACCCCCCCCCCGCCCCCAAGGAGAAAAATAGACACACAAGACAAAGATCCCCCGTATAGCCTTAGCAGATTGTCGAGGCAAGTGCTGTTAGCGAGCACCTATGAAGGCCGACACGGCTCACGAGGGGGTGGGTGGCCAGCACCACGCAGGACCGCCTTTGTCTCCCCAGTGCCGATGTTTTGTGCACATCGTACCAGGTGCCCATTTAAGGCTGAGTTGACCTAGGGGAGGCCCAGGATCATGTTAAATAATCGTCACTGATGAATTATTAGTCGTGAGCGGGAATTGAACTCGGGGGCCACGTTCGTAGCACAGCGCCCTAATCACTGCAATATAATAATAAAACAGAGGCACACGTACATACATACGAAACACACACCCACTCACAAACCCAGCGCACACGCATGTAAAAAAAGACAAAGATTATCGTATAACCTACTTGGACTGTTGGGGCAAGTGCTGTTATCGCGAGCACCTATGAAGGCCGGCACCACACACGAGGGAGTGGGTGACCAGCACACACAGGCATACAGGCACACGCACAAACGTGCACACACCCACATGCACAAACAGACACACACACACGTGTACACACCCACACGCACAGACAGACACACACGCACGTGCACACACACACGCACAGACAGACAGGCACACACAGACAGACAGACACACACACGTGCACACACAGGCATATAGGCACACGCACACACGTGCACACACACAGGCAGACAGACACACACACAAACGTGCACACACACACCCACACGCACAGACAGACAGACACACACACACACGCACAGACACACACACACACACGTGCACACACCAACATGCACAGACAGACACACACACACACGTGCACACACGCACAGACAGACAGAAACACACACAAACGTGCACACGCACAGACAGACACACGCACACACGCACAGACAGACAGACACACACACGTGCACACACACACGCACAGACAGACACACGCGTGGCTAGACAAGCCCGGCCGGACGGGGAGAGCCACAGGCCGCACACGCAGCCCTGGCGCTGGCAGTTAACGCGCTGATTGATGGCCCCCTGTGAGTCTCTTCCGGTCTCAATGCCCGGCGGGCACGGTCCTATTCGGAGTGTGGCCCTGCTCTCTATCTCACGACAGAAAATAAAACAAAGATCCCCCGTATAGCCTGGACAGGCTGTTGGGGCAAGTGCTGTTAGCGGGTTGCACCTATGGCACACGAGGGGGTGGGTGGCAAAGCACCACCCCGGCCGCCTTTGTCTCCCCAGTGGCGATGTTTATACTGCACACCGCTACACAAGGTACTCATTTGAGGCTGAGTCGACCCAGGGGAGGCTCAGGACGGGTTACAAATAATCGTCACTACTGGATGTTGGCCGTGAGCAGGGAATCGAACCCGGGTCGCCAGGTAGCGCAGCGCGCTAACCGCTGCACTACCGCTCCCCACTGCATCTCTCTCACACCCATACACACAAATATACGCGGTGTATCGTGGACACGATAGAACTCAAGGGAGTTGCTGAACTCCGATTTTGCGTGGGTGTGCCAAGTTGATTGCATGGCGACGATCGTGAAAGGTGGAAGCGGTGTGTTTGGGAGGCTTCATCCAGCAGTGGATGGACCATGACTACTGATAACGATGCTGATGATATCAAGGTGGGTGAGCCTCCCAGCCGAGCGATACACTTTAATGTTCAAATATTGAAAGTTTAAGAAATAAATCCTGCTCGAGTGTAAATGTTGTGGAGTTGATCAATAATGCGCCACTCTGTGGCACATTGATGTCTTCTGATTGATCTGGAACGTCAACGAAATATTTACAAAATCACAATACCATTTTAATGATAACCTTATTCCTGTAAAAAAAAACGAACCTAAAATGCCACGATTATTTTCTCTTGAATCCCAAAAAATATTCATCTGTGGTACCTAACCTTGCGCCACGTTATCCAATCTTTTTTGGCTCCTCAATCATAGCTCACCGGACTCCTCAAGTCTAGATAAATATTCTGATTCTGGTTGGGGTGACCTGTAGGGTGTATTACATTGAGTAATAGAGAGGGTACAGTGGAGAGGCTAGTAAAGATAGGTTATGACCATTGTAAACAAGCACGGCGTGTCAGCTGCTCGCTATCGGCTTCACAGCATACGCAGCTTCGTCGATTTGCAGACTAAAAACTCTCCACAATCGTCAATGACACTGCCCTGTAGGAAAGATAAATATCATATAGGGGACGTTTTGGGCAATGGTTCTTTCTTCATCAGAAGAAGGGACCCGTTGTCCGAGATGTCGCCCATTCTCTACTTTATTTCGAGGCTTTCCTCGCTTTATGCGGTCGGAGATACGTTTTAAAAAATGGCCGCACAAAGCAGTCACCCCAACCCAGAATCAGAATATGTATCTATACTTGAGGAGTCCGGTTTGAGCTATGAGGCTTTTTTATAGAGAAAGTTGCAACAAGAAACAACACAAAAAACCACGATGGGATTGCAAAGTACAGAAAATGTAAACAGGTCACTTAAATGTTTTCACAGATAATACGAGACAATTGGTTTTTTTTGTATCTTACCAGGTAAAGCCACAACGTAAAGCACGAGAATACAGCTGCCTGCGGAGGAGGACGTACGGTACACACACCGTACACATAGAGTACACACAGTACAAACACACAGTAGACTACAGTACACACACACTACACACAAACATTACACACAGTGCACACACACCACACACAGTACACACAGTATACACACCACACACAGTACACACACACCACACACAGTACACACACAGTACGCACAGTACACACACAGTCCACACACACATTACACACAGTACACACACAGTACACACACAGCCCACACAGTTCACGCAGAACACACACAGTACACACAAACCACACACAGTACACACACACCACACACAGTACACACACCACACACAGTACACACACACACACCACACACAGTCCACACACACATTATACACACTACACACACAGTACACACACATTACACACACCACACACACAGTACACACACAGTACAGACACACAATTTTGACCGACGTCAGACCGCATAGCCTCCGCACACGAGCGAATTCAAACCGCATAGGACAGCGAATTTTGGGTAGAAACAAGGTTATCAGGACGGACTGTAAGCGACTCTGCACAAACAGAAGCCCGAGTAAAGCGGGGGGAACCTGTGTTCGTTTCTCGATCCGCTTGTCCTGGTGAGGGCCGCGGCGGCAGAGTGTTGCGTCGTGGCGGTCCACACCTCCATTTCCCTAGCGACGGACTCCAGCACTACTACACTACTATACACTACATTATACACTACACACACTACACTATACACTACCATGCACTACACTATACACTACTATACACTACACTATACACTACTATACACTATTACACTCCTACACACTACGACACTACACACTACTACACTATGTATTACTCATCATCATGGCTTGGCTTCGCGAACGAAGATCTAGGAAGGACATCCACGTCTTCTGCAGGCACGCTGGTGGCTGACGAGGCCTATGTGGGTCAGGCAGGTCCTGCCACAACGGCTGCAAGTATAGGTATGATGTATTACTATACTCTACTGTACACTACTACACTATACACTACTTTACACAGACTCAAGTTCTTCCTGGGGGAATTCCCAGGCGTCTCCAGGCCAGAGGAGCGACAGAGTATCGCTGCCAGCAGCGTGTATTGGGCCGGCCCCGGGGTCTTCGCCCTTGGGGTATCCTCTCGATGGGGAGGAGCAGCGGCCCCCATCGTGTCACTGACGAATGTATTCAGTTTCAAAGAAGCATGTGTGTGGTTGAGCCTGGTCTCGGCCTCGCTGTGCGCTGCGTTGCACCGCTATCCGAGTAGTTCACCTCGCATCCAATAAACCCGCAGAGCCAGGGTGAACATCGACTCCAAACGTAGTTTATTGAATTGAACGAGGTAAAACTAATGGAAAAATACAGCACAGATACACCATCTGTTAATACTTGGAAACATCAACACAATGCATGAACACTACAGCGTCACAACATTGTCCTAAATAACATGTTTCTCAACTCTAGATTTGACGCTTTCGTGACTGCAAGGATGCATATTCTTAGGGTTTTTCCGGTACATGACTTTACCGAAAAAACCTAAGAATATGTTTCTCAACAATAAATCTTGGATGGACCAGACACCCACAACAGCACTGAACAGCTACACAAGAAAACACGCTAAACAAAGGCACATCGTGCATTCATCACACTGCACCCCAGATGTACAGCACTGCATATACCACTGCACTATGAATGAGACATTTCGTCATCCTTGCTCTCAAGATCACAATATAGTTACCTGGGTACAAGTTTGACCCGACTTATTAAATTACAAGTAACATTCACAATAAGGCAAGTTGCAGGCTTCGTTGTTAACTAGGCCCCGTATTTGTTATAACAATTTAACAGCATTATAAAGGCATTTACAGCATTATAACGGCCATTATAACATTATAACAGCATTCCCAGTAGTATAAGAACATAAACGAACTTACAGACAATGCTTCTTAAAGTCCCACAATGTACAATTGCAACAGGCTTCACTGGGACGCGATGTGTGCCGCCATCTTGAACTCTGTGAATTGGCGGACCCCCAGCCTCGTGGCTGAAAGGCTGTCAAATCGGAACTACCTGGTCACGTGATCAAACTCAGCATCAAAACCAGGAAATTCCTGTGTACACACGCCCCCATTCCTCTCATGGAGCAAACACCTGCCGTGAGGCAGAACAAGCCCTATTGCCGACGCGGGATCACAAACAATACGTATGGGATAAAGGTGTATCACAATATTGCATCACACAGGTTCATCTTTGAAAACAAAATGACCACCGAGTGTATCTGCCACTACTAATATCGGATTCCAGCCTTTGCCCTTTGAATACGCTCGACAAATGATCCCCGTCATGGGGTTGATAGAGCATTGAGGCTTTGAATGTCGGCGAACCTGGAAAATTGTGTTACATGGAATATTGTGATATTCTTGCGGCCGTCTGGAACGCTCTTCCTTCCGATATTTGGAAGCCACAGGAGCTTTGCACTTTTGAATAATATAAATTGAAAGCTCATTTCTTTAGAACTGCTTATTTTGAGTTCAGTTTGATGTCCCTTCCACCGCACCGCCGTTGATCACGGTCGGCAAAATAAGTTCAACATAGATACATATATACCGGGTCTCTTTAATGTGTTTGACCTGTTAACACCATTAAACAATCCCCCCCCCAAAAAACAGCGACGCACGTCTGATAATTATCGATGAATAGTTCCCACATTTCGTGCACGATTTGCATCAAAACACATCTAATGCAGCTTCTCCGAAGTTTTGGAGCCACGAAGTTTCGTCTCTCGAGATCTCAATTATACCAAATCTGTCCTCGTTAAAGCTGAGTCCATTAAAATCACTGAAAACTATGAAAAAAAAATTTCATCCAGTTTACCAGGTAAGGCTCACTGAGCTATATAGCTCTTTTTCAGAAGCGACCAGGCCACAAATGACAGCTCAACGAAGTGGATTTATCACGTGAAAATGTATAGCAGCCAATGACTACGAATGCGTGCTGATTCTAAATGTGAAAAAAACCAGAGGACCCGCAGGAAAATCCACGGGACCGCGGGGTCAGAAACACCGCAAACTCCAATTAAAGAGGCGTCGGGATCGAACCCACGGCCTCTTGTATAGCCGGCGAGGTAGTTAACATTTTGCCGCCATGGCGCCCCCAAGGTTTGAACTTTAACGAGAGTTTAAGCGTGAGTGTAAGTTTGCAACATAATTGCTCTTACTGTATTACGTTTTTTAAATGTAATCGTGGAATGCTTCCATGTCATCTGCCGGCCGAGTCACACTTTAAAAAGAGCTTCTTAGCTCCACGGGTTTTTTTCTCGGCAAAATAAACTTCCGAGTCTGATTCTTGGAGTGTCAACAACTGTCCTCTCTCAATGCGATGTCTACGCAAATGTGAGTTCATCGTTCGAGAAACGTGTGAATGTAAACGTTTTTGATGATTATGATTATAATCTTCTGCCTTATGAAAAAATAAGAATAGGCAATGAAACAGCAGGTCTGCTTTCCTCCTGATGATGATCGCTTGTGTTGCGATCGAAACATCGTTGTTTTTTGTTTATTTTATTTTTATTAATTTGAACCGATTTATGTGACTTTACCGAAAGACCCAAAGAATAAAAAAAACAGTAGGTGTTAAGATGTTCAAACACCAAATGGAAACCTTTTGCAAGGAATCAAGTACTGCATTAAACTCACACGGTACTTGTGTTGAACATGCAGACACGCTCTGATACTTAATAAATGGCCTTGTCTTTTAAACTGATTGACCTCCACCAGAGACATCCTTCTTCAGGGCCAAGTCTCAACCAGTGTTAGACCAGAGAAGGCTTTGCCTTATTCTTACATTTTCATACTTCTGCCCCGTGTAGACTTTACCCTCTTCCAAAGGAGACCAAGGAAGACGGCAAGTGAAGTTACAGAAGCAATTTGGACACTCACTTTGAAGCGACTAGGAAGAGTCGTCCAATGTAACGTCCCTGAGTAAATCTCGTGTACAGAGCGAGAGCTGCGTTGAAGCGGGAAGGCCATAATTGGCGACGTCTTTGAAGAAAGGACAAGGCACACATAGAGAGATAGATCATCTTCCAAGACGTCTGGCCAGCAGGGCAGAGTGGGTCAACATACTCTCTAGAGAGACTCACTAAGCGCAGAGTGGGTCAACTTACTCTCTAGAGGTACTCTCTAAGGGCAGAGTGGGTCAACTTACTCTCTAGAGAGACTCACTAAGGGCAGAGTGGGTCAACTTACTCTCTAGAGGTACTCTCTAAGGGCAGAGTGGGTCAACTTACTCTCTAGAGAGACTCACTAAGGGCAGAGTGGGTCAACTTACTCTCTAGAGAGACTCACTAAGCGCAGAGTGGGTCAACTTACTCTCTAGAGGGACTCACTAAGGGCAGAGTGGGTCAACTTACTCTCTAGAGGAACTCACTAAGGGCAGAGTGGGTCAACCTACTCTCTAGAGGGACTCACTAAGGGCAGAGTGGGTCAACTTACTCTCTAGAGGGACTCACTAAGGGCAGAGTGGGTCAACTTACTCTCTAGAGAGACTCACTAAGAGCAGAGTGGGTCAACTTACTCTCTAGAGAGACTCACTGAGGGCAGAGTGGGTCAACTTACTCTCTAGAGAGACTCACTAAGGGCAGAGTGGGTCAACTTACTCTCTAGAGAGACTCACTAAGCGCAGAGTGGGTCAACTTACTCTCTAGAGGGACTCACTAAGGGCAGAGTGGGTCAACTTACTCTCTAGAGGAACTCACTAAGGTCAGAGTGGGTCAACTTACTCTCTAGAGGTATTCTCTAAGGGCAGAGTGGGTCAACTTACTCTCTAGAGGTACTCTCTGAGGGCAGAGTGGGTCAACTTACTCTCTAGAGGTACTCTCTAAGGGCAGAGTGGGTCAACTTACTCTCTAGAGAGACTCACTAAGAGCAGAGTGGGTCAACTTACTCTCTAGAGGGACTCTCTAAGGGCAGAGTGGGTCAACTTACTCTCTAGAGGGACTCTCTAAGGGCAGAGTGGGTTAACTTACTCTCTAGAGAGACTCACTAAGGACAGAGTGGGTCAACTTACTCTCTAGAGGGACTCACTAAGGGCAGAGTGGGTCAACTTACTTTCTAGAGAGACTCACTAAGGGCAGAGTGGGTCAACTTACTCTCTAGAGGGACTCACTAAGGGCAGGGCAGAGTGGGTCAACTTACTCTCTAGAGGAACTCACTAAGGGCAGAGTGGGTCAACTTACTCTCTAGAGGGACTCACTAAGGGCAGAGTGGGTCAACTTACTCTCTAGAGAGACTCACTAAGGGCAGAGTGGGTCAACTTACTCTCTAGAGAGACTCACTAAGGGCAGAGTGGGTCAACTTACTCTCTAGAGGTACTCTCTGAGGGCAGAGTGGGTCAACTTACTCTCTAGAGGGACTCTCTAAGGGCAGAGTGGGTCAACTTACTCTCTAGAGAGACTCACTAAGGGCAGAGTGGGTCAACTGACTCTCTAGAGAGACTCACTAAGGACAGAGTGGGTCAACTTACTCTCTAGAGAGACTCACTAAGCGCAGAGTGGGTCAATTTACTCTCTAGAGGGACTCACTAAGGGCAGAGTGGGTCAACTTACTCTCTAGAGAGACTCACTAAGGGCAGAGTGGGTCAACTTACTCTCTAGAGGGACTCACTAAGGGCAGGGCAGAGTGGGTCAACTTACTCTCTAGAGGAACTCACTAAGGGCAGAGTGGGTCAACTTACTCTCTAGAGGGACTCACTAAGGGCAGAGTGGGTCAACTTACTCTCTAGAGAGACTCACTAAGGGCAGAGTGGGTCAACTTACTCTCTAGAGAGACTCACTAAGGGCAGAGTGGGTCAACTTACTCTCTAGAGGTACTCTCTGAGGGCAGAGTGGGTCAACTTACTCTCTAGAGGGACTCTCTAAGGGCAGAGTGGGTCAACTTACTCTCTAGAGAGACTCACTAAGGGCAGAGTGGGTCAACTTACTCTCTAGAGAGACTCACTAAGGGCAGAGTGGGTCAACTTACTCTCTAGAGAGACTCACTAAGCGCAGAGTGGGTCAACTTACTCTCTAGAGGGACTCACAAAGGGCAGAGTGGGTCAACTTACTCTCTAGAGGAACTCACTAAGGGCAGAGTGGGTCAACTTACTCTCTAGAGGTACTCTCTAAGGGCAGAGTGGGTCAACTTACTCTCTAGAGGTACTCTCTAAGGGCAGAGTGGGTCAACTTACTCTCTAGAGGAACTCACTAAGGACAGAGTGAGTCAACATACTCTCTAGAGAGAATCACTAAGGGCAGAGTGGGTCAACTTTCTCTCTAGAGGTGCTCACTAAGGACAGAGTGAGTCAACTTACTCTCTAGAGAGACTCACTAAGGGCAGAGTGAGTCAACATACTCTCTAGAGAGACTCACTAAGGGCAGAGTGGGTCAACTTACTCTCTAGAGGGACTCACTAAGGGCAGAGTGGGTCAACTTACTCTCTAGAGGGACTCACTAAGGGCAGAGTGGGTCAACTTACTCTCTAGAGAGACTCACTAAGGGCAGAGTGGGTCAACTTACTCTCTAGAGGGACTCACTGAGGGCAGAGTGGGTCAACTTACTCTCTAGAGGAACTCACTAAGGGCAGAGTGGGTCAACTTACTCTCTAGAGGTACTCTCTAAGGGCAGAGTGGGTCAACTTACTCTCTAGAGGTACTCTCTAAGGGCAGAGTGGGTCAACTTACTCTCTAGAGGAACTCACTAAGGGCAGAGTGGGTCAACTTACTCTCTAGAGAGACTCACTAAGGGCAGAGTGGGTCAACTTACTCTCTAGAGAGACTCTCTAAGGGCAGAGTGGGTCAACTTACTCTCTAGAGGAACTCACTAAGGGCAGAGTGGGTCAACTTACTCTCTAGAGAGACTCACTAAGGGCAGAGTGGGTCAACTTACTCTCTAGAGGTACTCTCTAAGAGCAGAGTGGGTCAACTTACTCTCTAGAGAGACTCACTAAGTGCAAAGTGGGTCAACTTACTCTCTAGAGAGACTCACTAAGGGCAGAGTGGGTCAACTTGCTCTCTAGAGGGACTCACTAAGGACAGAGTGAGTCAACTTACTCTCTAGAGAGACTCACTAAGGGCAGAGTGGGTCAACTTACTCTCTAGAGAGACTCACTCAGGGCAGAGTGAGTCAACTTACTCTCTAGAGGGACTCACTAAGGGCAGAGTGGGTCAACTTACTCTCTAGAGAGACTCACTAAGGGCAGAGTGGGTCAACTTATTCTCTAGAGAGACTCACTAAGGGCAGAGTGGGTCAACTTACTCTCTAGAGAGACTCACTAAGGGCAGAGTGGGTCAACTTACTCTCTAGAGGAACTCACTAAGGGCAGAGTGGGTCAACTTACTCTCTAGAGAGACTCACTAAGGGCAGAGTGGGTCAACTTACTCTCTAGAGGGACTCACTAAGGGCAGAGTGGGTCAACTTACTCTCTAGAGGGACTCACTAAGGGCAGAGTGGGTCAACTTACTCTCTAGAGAGACTCACTAAGGGCAGAGTGGGTCAACTTACTCTCTAGAGGGACTCACTAAGGGCAGAGTGGGTCAACTTACTCTCTAGAGGAACTCACTAAGGGCAGAGTGGGTCAACTTACTCTCTAGAGGTACTCTCTAAGGGCAGAGTGGGTCAACTTACTCTCTAGAGGTACTCTCTAAGGGCAGAGTGGGTCAACTTACTCTCTAGAGGAACTCACTAAGGGCAGAGTGGGTCAAC
Source organism: Lampetra planeri (assembly GCF_965212315.1). Lineage (NCBI taxonomy): Eukaryota > Metazoa > Chordata > Hyperoartia > Petromyzontiformes > Petromyzontidae > Lampetra > Lampetra planeri. The sequence goes on from NC_136107.1 coordinate 27,214,163, forward strand.
TTACTCTCTAGAGAGACTCACTAAGGGCAGAGTGGGTCAACTTACTCTCTAGAGAGACTCACTAAGGGCAGAGTGGGTCAACTTACTCTCTAGAGAGACTCTCTAAGGGCAGAGTGGGTCAACTTACTCTCTAGAGGAACTCACTAAGGGCAGAGTGGGTCAACTTACTCTCTAGAGAGACTCACTAAGGGCAGAGTGGGTCAACTTACTCTCTAGAGGTACTCTCTAAAAGCAGAGTGGGTCAACTTACTCTCTAGAGAGACTCACTAAGTGCAAAGTGGGTCAACTTACTCTCTAGAGAGACTCACTAAGGGCAGAGTGGGTCAACTTGCTCTCTAGAGAGACTCACTAAGGGCAGAGTGAGTCAACTTACTCTCTAGAGAGACTCACTAAGGGCAGAGTGGGTCAACTTACTCTCTAGAGAGACTCACTAAGGGCAGAGTGAGTCAACTTACTCTCTAGAGGGACTCACTAAGGGCAGAGTGGGTCAACTTACTCTCTAGAGAGACTCACTAAGGGCAGAGTGGGTCAACTTATTCTCTAGAGAGACTCACTAAGGGCAGAGTGGGTCAACTAACTCTCTAGAGATACTCGAGAGAGTATGTGTGTATATATTCGTGCTCTATCTTATTGTGTAGTCTCAATCAGTCGTCGCCTGTGTAAATAAAGCTTCTTCAGTTTCAGTTTCATTTATTTGGTATAGCCCTGTGAGCCATTCGGCTCTTGAATCGGGTGCAACCGCAACAAACAAAAAACAAAAACATGAACAAGAAAACATCTTAAAGTGACGATGTGACTATGCGCAAACAGAAAAATCCAGGAAAAAACTGCAAAGTCTTCCAGAAAAAAAGCACCGTACACCAACGCTGTGCAAAAATCCCAGTGGGATGCAAGTCAAACAACAACAACAACCACAAGACAACTCGATTAAAGCCATCATTCTAACTCCGTACTACAACAAACAAACATGGCCAAAACAAAAAACTTTTTGAAATCACCAAAATCAAGCCATCAGCAATGTATCAGTGATCATAGGAACTGTGGCCGAAATTTCACAATTAACGACATAAACAACATGTACCACCAAACCCTGGAGCCATAGCTGGCTGCATGAGTCACTCCACAACAGCAGGAGCATCAGTAGGAGTATCACAATTTTTCAAATGCACCTTTAAATATCAGCACATTAAATCAAAACACAAGATCATACGTTGCAGCCAAGGACTGGAATGTATATAGAACGCACAGTACTTGAACGAATAAGACGCTCCTAGAATGTGCATTGAACTTCTTTCGCATCGTGCGTAGCCAACCGCGCTAATCGGAGGTGCGGGGAAGGACCAGAATGAAGAGGATGCGCTCGAATGAATATCGTGTACTCGAATTAATGGAAAGTAAGATCATGAATGCAAAACACTCGACTGAATAGGACTTTACGAGCATGAATAGGATATACTACAATTAATAACAAGCAATTTCATGAATATCGTGTACTCAAATGGCGACCAACTACCGCGCGCAATAAGACATGTTTACAAATTGAGAGTAGCTCTTGCACTTCTTTAAACTGTTTTAATTTATTCTGCAAATGCTGTTCTGTGGTTGTTATTTGTAGTGTATTATGTAGGCGTTGGGTGCAAGCGCTTCGGTGAGAGCCTGCGTGAAGGGTGATCCGAAACGCGCGCACAGAAGTGGACGATGCCATCGTCACCACGTGTATAGTGTGTTGTCCCCCCCCCTCACCTCCGATTGGCTACGTACGGTGCGAAAGAAATTTAACGTACGCACCGTATACACACATCGGCGTGGTCGTTGCGTAGAACACGAGCGCACCACTGCACAAGTAAGGGGGCGATATCCGTTCTCGATCCAATCTGTTTGTGAGCGACGATGGTTCCGATCCGCGTCACAGCAACGTAAACCGGAAGGACGACGCGATAAAAGTCGCTCTTCACGCGTTGCATCTTTTGTTTTTCCCGTCTCTAGCCGCGCGAGAAACGAACGGCTTCGTTGCACGGCCCCCATCAGTCGCGCGACTTCATCGGCGCCGTCTCGAGACGAGGCAAACTCCCCGCACGCACCCACAGCGGAGTCAGGCTCGCTCGAATCATCATCGCTGGTGATCTTGATCGGTCGTTCAGTCAAGGACGCATCTTCATATCTCTCTCTCTCTCTCGTTCTTTGCGATGTGGTGTGCTGGTTCGACGCTGCATTGTACAGGATAGTATAGTAATCATATGTAACTCACAATCATCGGCAGCGGTTGTTGTGGAAGCTATAAATTGACACGATAGTTCTAGAATAGTTCAGTAGACGCGTGCGGTCAGCGAGGGTTAACGCGCCTTGCCAATGTCGAGGTCTGCTGGCGACGACAAGAGGGCGTCAGGAGCTTGATGAGAGTTCGCGTCGCTTTTGCTCCTCACCCGCCTCCTCCTCCGTGGAAGGAGCGCCAGACACATCAGCGGTGGTTCGCGTGGCCGCCCACAGGGCCCGGGGCATTCATCGTTCTTGAAGGTGGAGGGGGGATCAAAGTGGGGACACGATGAGGCGAGATGAGTAAGCGAGTCGGAGGGCTTTTGAATGAACAAACTTGATCATTTAAAGCAGCATCGGAGGTGGGTGTTATATTTAAACTATAAACTAAACTAATATATTGTTTTGATTTCACCCGGTGAAGCCCACCGAGCTATATTGCTCTTTATTAGAAGTGATAGCGCAACGAAGTGGCTTATCGTGTGTAAATGTACAGCGGCCAAATATTCTAAATGCGTGTTTGTAAATGTGGAGGGAAACCCCTGGAGGACCCGGAGAAAAACCCACGTGACCACGGATCAGAGAGAGACACGCAACCTCCAAATATACAGCAGGTGTCGGGGTCGAGCCCACGGCCTCATGCAAACCAGGCAGGGGAGTTAACATCTCACCACCGCGGCGCTCTAGATTTGTCACCAGATTTTAAACAAATAGGAATTCATTCTCATATTTTGAATAATTCTCGTAGCATTCTTGGAGATGTCATGAGAGAAAAAAAAAACCGGAGGCCGAATATAAACGTTGGTTCGACTGGGAAAATTATAGATGACGGTAAGAAGTCGAAGAAGACAGCGAATGAAGTTAGAGGAGAATTTAGAACGATCGATTGCAACCCCATGGTGGCATTGGATGCGAAGTTCTTGAGTAAATATCACGGACAAAGTTGCATGGGGGAAGGAAGGCCATGGCCTCAGATGTCTTTGAGAGAGGGTATGGCAGAGAGAGAGAGATCATGGGCGCCACGGTGGCTAGGAGATGTTGGCCACCTCGCCTGGTATACAGGAGGCCGTGAGTTCGATCCCGACCCTGACGCCTGCTGCTGTATATGTGGAGTTTACAAGTTCTCTCTCTCCGTGTTCGCGTGATTTTTTTTTTTCCTCCGGGTCGTTCTTTTTTTCCCTCCACGTTGAACATCAACATCACGCGTTTGGAGTATTTGGCTGCGAAACATTTCCACGTGATAAGTTATCGTCTGTGGCCAGGTCGCTTTTGGAAAAAGAGCTATAAAGCTAAGTGGGCCTTACCTGGTAAAATAAATTAAAATTGTTACAAATAGTTGTTTCTTTTATATATATTAAAAAATGCTGATCAGGTCGTTATATAGATTCTATTTTAATCACGCCTGCTGATTTAATCAAAGTAAAGAAAAATATATAATCGTATAAATGTTGTTGCACCACAACACATTTTTGTTGTTGTTGTCGTGTTAGAGAATTGTGACAAAAATCAAGCAAGCGCGCATTCTCACAATCCGTGAAACGCTTCCGTGTCGGAAAGGCTGCGAGTCACGCTTCCTAAAGTGCCCAACGATAAAGAAACACACTTTTGCATACGTAGTTGTGCGTAGTCAACATGTAACGTTTTACGGAGCAGACGTCATGATCGTGGTGTCTTCCAACGAGCGATGTTTGTCTCCAGCGAGGCCACGATGGTCAACATCTGTAGCTTCCGCGGCGATGGAAGAAGGATCGCGCACAGCGTTCACAAACGTTTACCGGACATCCGTTACATGCACACACACACACACAAAAAGAGCCTCATAGCTCATCGGAATCCTCCAGTACAAACGTTTTACAGGACGTCTTAAAGAGTCGTTGATTGGCCGATAACAACTATATCTAGAGGACCGCAGGGCTTGGGCAATGGTTGGCGCTGGTTCACCGATTGGCGACCTTCCCGCCTGTCTGTGGTTTCAATCTCGCGCCGCTGGGTCGTCCCCTCTCTCTTTCTTTCTCGCTGCAAGAGCGAGAGAATAACCGTGCGGCAGTTTGTCGTTACAAGCGGAAATCATTATAATCATTAATATTATTTGTATAATATAAATTAGTTTTAGTGTCATCAGTAAACAAAAAAATCATCGTTGAAGGTAACCTCGGATGTGTTGTGTATAGCATACCTTTTCATTTGCTTGCTCGGACCTCGTTTAGGACCTCCGATTAGCAGCATGGTTGGCTGCATGCGGTGAGAAAACAGTTAAACTCACATGCAACATCTCACGGCAGAGCAATAGATTCGAATAAACGGACAAGGCAAAGGTGCAGCCTGCAATCCTTTGCTCGTGCCAATAACAACAACAATAATAATTTCAGCCTGTAACGTGCAACAGTGAGCCGGTGCCAATACTCACCCAAGTTCTGCGGCCCTCTTTATATTAAGGTGTTACTGGCCATTTCACGAGTGTTCATATTGGGAGAAAATCGGAGCACCCGCGAGAAAACCCACGCCCTGTGCGATGGGGCGACACTCGATCCCATGCAGATGAAACAGGCGACTCTGTATGTAAGCGTGTACGTTGAACTTCTTTCGCGCCGTACGTATCCAACCGTGCTAATTTGAGGTGCGCGGTGGAAGGACAACGGCCTCGACACGTGACTGCCTTTTCCTGCCCAGAGCCAGCTCATGGCACCTCGTCGACGCCCACGGGGAAGGAACTTTCACAACATTTGTGCAGTGATGCACCAAGCCTCGCTGCCTCGACAGTGCTGGGTTACATGCCACGTGCATAGCCACCACCGCCCGGCCAATGCTGGCAAAATCACAGGGGGCCACTACTAGAGGGAGCTAGAGAGAGCCCCTTCTCTGGGATACGTGTGGCCTAGATATATGTGAAACTGCTGGACATCTGTGGAAAAAAATTGCATTGCAGCTCATCGGATTCCTCCAGGATAAGTACATATTCTGAACCTACGTTGGCCAGACTTCTCGAAAGCGATAGTTGAGGTAGACAACACCCGCGGCTTTAACCGCACACGACACGCGGGCATAAGAGAGGCCTGTAGGTGACATGTGACAATGTGTGGGCGCCCTCCACTTTAAATCGCTGCCCCCCCCCTCTCTCTCTCTTTCTCTCTCCAAACCGCACGCAGTGAAAACAGACGCCGCTCCTCCGTGTGGTTCACTGCTGCTCGCTCCTTCATCCTCGATTCCGCTCCTCTCTCTACCCTCCCCATCTCATCCCAGACAACATCTTGGCCCGGCCACTCCCCCTCAACCCCCTCCACCATCTCCCCCCTCAACCCTCCTCCTCCCACCCCTCCTTCCGGGCGCTCCTCCTCCTCCCCTGCCTGCAGCTCCTCCTCCTCCTCTTTGTCCGTCTTGGGGAAATTCCGTGCGGGCACCATCACTCCTCCCCTTCCTTTTCCCGGTCACATTGCCCTCCCGTCTGCTACCCTGTTACACAAATGCCTCGATTCCCCCCCCCCCGCTTCCACGTGATCGTCGCGGGGGGGGGGGGGACATGGATAAAACACAGTTTTATTTATCCAATTGCTCAACGTGTTTTTTTGGCAGAGTTTATTGTGAATATCCAGCGCGTCTTCTGCTGGACCGCATGGGTCAGACGCGTGACTGGTTGCCACATCCACAGCCAGTGGTATACTGGTTGTCGTGTGCCGGGTATGGAAATAATATTTTATATATGTTTTTGCCACGTTTCCACACCCGGACAGCCCTCACCCCCTACCTGAAATGAATCACTGCGATGGTGTGTGTCCAAGGGTTGAGGGCTCCACTTACAATCCACCAACACATACATCGCTCCATCCATCACGAGCTCTCTCCTCTCACTGTGCAGTGTCTTCACGTTATCGTAGCGGGGTTTTATCTTATTTTATTTCACTGCTGCTGCGAGGATGACCGGAGCTCGCGTGATGATGGTTTATGTTCCTTGACGAGATCAGCAGTTCAGATATCGTGGTTCATGTGTGGCAAACACTTTGCGTGTCATTGGCAACGGTTGTTTGAGCACAGCTAAGCGGCTCTGGTGGTCAGTGCCAGTCGCTACACGAGCGGGAAGCGGGCGGTATCGAAGCTCTTCTGGCGTCATTCGCCACCGATGATGTCCGTGACCGGAATCCAAGCTCACCAAGCCGTTCCACGACAGTGCGTGGTTTAGTAACCTACAATTCACAAGCTCACTGTGGCCATTCACTCTTTCACGATCGACCGGCCATTCCCCCGCCTTGCGTGAGGTCAGAGTTCATATTCTCTGCCAATAGAATATGAATTGCTGCAGTCACGAACGTTTTAAGTAAACAAACAGAGATCAGAGTTGTTTAGCAAATGGTCGGTACAACGGCGATAGTTAACCCGTTCATCTTTCCGATCAAATGATCGATGTTCGAAAGGCAGCAAATCGGAGGCAGGTAGGATTGCAGAGGCGTGGGATGAGTCGCGGGGTACGGGGGGGGGGAACTCCTTCACTGCGACGAGAAACCAACATCCCTCCGAGAGTTCAAGTTCAAGTTCATGTATTAGGTATCGCCCTGTGAGCCATTCGGCTCTTGAATCGGGTGCAACCGCAACAAACAATAAAACAAAAACATGAACAAGAAAACATCGTATAGTGACTATGTGACTGAGTGCAAACAGAAAATCCAAGAGAAGTCAGCAAAATATTGCAGAAAAAGCACCGTACACCAACACTGTGTGCAAAAATCACAGTGGGATGCAAGTCAAACAACAAGAACCACAAGACAACTTAGATTAAGGCCATCAGTCTTACTCTGTACTACAACAAACAAACATGGCCAAACCGAAAAACTTTTTGAAAATCACCAAAAAAAGACATAAAAGCAATGAAACAGTGAGTCGCGACATCATCGTAGAAACCGCGCCGTGCAGAACGCAGAACGCGCCGCGCTCTGTCGCGGCGAGAGATCATTGCGCAATCCGGCGTCGGCTCCTGCTCGGCGCGACGATTCGTTGGCGCGGGACTGGCCCTCGTGTATTTTAACGCTTGGGCGACTGTGCGTGGCAGCATCTTGACTCTCTCTCCGCCGGTTATTATTGTTCGCGGGGAGCAGCACGCCAAACAAATCGAGGCACCCACCCCCTCCTCCCCGGGGGGGGGGGGGCGCTCACGTCGGGTGTGTGCATCGCAATTAATTTTCTGCGTGCGCAGTAAAGCTCTCGAGATATGCGCGCCGTTTAACGGGCCTGGTCGTAGCGGTGGCGCATGAGGCTGGGGATGGTGGTGGGTGGGTGTGTGGGTGGATGGTGGGGGACGCGTTCGGCCATTGACATTCATCGCGAGATTTTGCGCCTGGACTTGGCGAGCGCTCCACGCGCCGCCGCGGCCTCCTCCTGCTCATCATCAGTGGGGTCCCCTCGGTGATTTGTTCGTTTCGATGCGCGCCATGAGCCCGTGGTCGAGAGTTCCACGTTTGGCTTTTTTGGATTTGCGCTCACGCTGTTGGTTGCTTTGGTTGGGTGCTTCTCGGCCCGGCAAAGCCTGAAGCAGAAGGGGGTTTTATAATTTATTATTATTATTGAGTGGGCAAATGCGGGATTGACGAACAAGTGCAGGAGAAAGGACACGAGGGGGGGGGGGGTTGGTGGGTTGCCGGTACCACGCCCCCGACCGACCGCCTTTGTCTCCCCGGTAGCGATGTTTACACAGCGCGCCAGGTAAATAATTTTCAGCGTTACGTTGGTACCTGGTGTGCTCTGTGAATGTCAGCGTTGAGGAGACAAAGGCGGCCGGGCGTGGTGTTGGCCAACCACCCCCTCGTGTGCCGTACCGGCCTTAATAGGTGCTCGCTAACAGCACTTGTGCGTCTGCGCCTGGCTCGGCGCACGAAGCATTCATATGATAAGACCTGCGCGCGCGTGTATATGTAGTAGGTATGTGCGCAGTTGTGTATGCAGTAGATATGTGCGTGAATGTGTATGTGTGCAGTAGATATGTGCGTGTGTGTATGTATGCAGTGGGTATGTGTGCGTGTGTGTGTATGCAGTAGCTATGTGTGCGCGCGCGTGTGTGGATGTGGTAGGTATGTGTAGGGAGCGGTCGTGTAGCGGTCAGCGCGTTGTGCTACGAACCCGAGATCGATTCCCGCTCACGGCCAGCACCAGTGACGATTATCTGAACCGGTCCTGGGCCGCCCCTAGGTCAACTCAGCTTCAAAATGAGTACCTGGTGCGGTGTGTGAACATCGCCAACGTGGACGTGGTGCTGGCCACCCACCTCCCTCGTGTACTGTTCCGGCCTTCATAGGCGCTCGCTAACAGCACTTGCCCCTTGAGTCTGTCAAGGCTATACGGGGGATCTTTGTCTTTGTGTAGCCAGGGACAAACCAAACATCATGGAGGCGACAGAGCGACTCACAACAACGGGGCAGAGCCTCTGGCGAGTAAAACACGCGACATGGTGGGGATTGCGGGCGGCGCCAGTCCAACCCGAATCAGTTAACCCAGAACATCTGGGTGCTTCTGCCTCGTGTGTGTGGTGTCCTGCGCGCCACGGGGAGCGGTGGTGTAGCGGCTAGCGCGCTGCGCTGCGTACGAACCCGGTGACCCGAGTTCGTCAGTGACAATTATCATGGGCGTCCCCTAGGTCGACTCAGCCTCAGACGAGTACCTGGTGCGGTGTGTAAACATAATCGACAGTGGGGAGACAAAGGCGGCCGGGCGTGGTGTTGGCCGCCCACCCCCTCGTGTGCCGTGTCGACCTTCACAGGTGCTCGCTAACAGCACTTGCCCCAACAGGCTGTAAAGGCTATGCGGGGGATCTTTGTCTCTGTCGTGTAGTGTACACGCTGATAACAACGTCAGTGGAGATTACAATCTGTGGCCACTCCGAGGTGAACAGGCGAGATTTAAAGACACGGCGCATTGCGAATCTATGAATGAAATGCGCCTTGCAAATCTTGATTTGAAGCTTTCGTGACTGCAGGAATCCATACTCTTTGGTTCTTTCGGTAAAGTCACGTGGGTATAAAATAAAATAAATCACGACGTTTCGGGCGCAACACAAGCGTCCGTCATCAGGTGGGAAAGCGTGGTCTGCTGCTGAGGCAGACTGTTTTAAAAAGGTTTGAAATGGGTGTAGCCCAAGGGTCATAAAGAAGTGGCCGGGGCTAGTGATGTTAATGTGAGAAATTAGCATGTAACTGTAAGATAGGAGAGCGGCCTCCTCGACGAGGGCACCGAAGTGGCTATGATTATAATTGTGTAAGCGTCCGGGCGTTGTATGTTTGTAGCGAACCGTGCGAATGGGTGCTTGTGCGGGCCACGCGGCCTTAATAGGTGCTCGCTAACAATCACGTATTACTTCTACAGCGCATACAAATATGTATATTCTCCTAGATATGTTTGAAATTGTCCTATGGATAGACTCTTCCTTGCCATAGGAATGAGGAATTTCCACCGGATAGAAAGTGCGGTGACAATGACGCGGGTCGATCGACAATCGGCACTCAAGGTTTTAAAGCGCCCTTTTCAGAATGCGGCAGTGCAATGTCCAGCCGATAGTCGCCACTCGTACTAACGTCGCTTTCCGTTCCAACAATACAATTGTCGATCAAGGTAAACACCAATGCAATGCCCACAGTGATGAAATCACCTTCAGTCCCTCGATCTGAGAGCGAAACGGGAGGGCCTCTTCACGATTCTGGCTCATCGCCCGATGAAGCTGCCAGGAATCGCCGGCGAAACGTCGCAGTACACGATATGTAAATGTGGCGGGTTCACTGTCCAACTCGCCTGTGTGTGCTGGACTCGTAGCTAATCGGCACGTTTTGTTTGCCTGACAAACCTTACTAATTGGCTGCGTCGGGTGGTGGCTGGGATTAACGACGCATTTATATTTTGATTTAAAGATTTCGTGACTGCAGGGATTCATATTATTGGTTCTTTCGGTAAAGTCACGTAGAACCAAGAATGTGACGCATTCATATTTACGCGATTTAACCGCCCCCCCCCCCCCCCAAAAAAAAAACCCCTTAATATTGGATAATATTGGTCGCGAAAGTCCACGTGTTCATCTGAACACGCGACGTTTCCCATTTTAAAACACGTATTGACACGTGCTCATCCTCCCAGACGCATGCTCGCCTAAAACATGTTCTAACTCGGCAAGTAGAAGGGGTCAAAAGAAGTGCTACTCACTCGCAGACCCATGCCCCAGGCTTCTCCCGACTCCACACGACCACGAGGACTCATCCCTCGCCTCTCGAGTTCTCAGCCGCGGTCAAACAAATCTCAAATACGCCACGTGCCAATTGGGATGCACGTTTTTTCACGCGCGTAATAGTGGCATGCGTCTGTGTATCTACATATATATTACACGCAACACACAATACATTACTTCCATTGCAAATGTGTTGATTCGTAATGTCTAATATATTCTGAATCGCCCTCTCGTTAGACGCACAGTACGTACGTGTATGTTGAACTTGTTTCGCACCATACGTAGTCAACCGTGCTCATGGGAGGTGCGGGGGGGGGGGACTAAACACAAAACGCAGATATAAATAAATGAGAATAAAAGTTATCAAGATAAACCCATTGATAACACGTGAAACAGACGTTTCGGTCTCGGCACCTTAATTATTAACTGAACACTAAAATAGCTCTTTTTCAGAAGCGGCGACCCGGCCACAGATGATAGCTCAACGAAGTGGCTTATCGCGTGGACATTTATAGCAGCCCAAACTATTGAAACGCGCGTCTCTACACGAGAGGGCTTAAAACCGTAGGGACCGGATACAAAATCCACGCGACCACGGGGAGAGGGAGAACACGCAAACAACTCCAAATATTCAGCAGGCGCCAAGGGTCGGGATCGAACCCGCGAACCTCTCCTGCATTACCCAGGGGCGAGCGAGTTAGCATCTCGCCACCGCGGCGTTCGGGAAAGAACACGACGACTTGTAACGGCAGGGTGCTTGACGCGAGCCCTTCAATTTGCCACGGACTCGACACGGCATTGACAAACCAACAGAGATCTCCTCCGGGAACGGCGGCGGCGACGAAAATATCCCGATCCGATCGTCTCGCGTTTCCTTCCTCATTCTCGCCGGGGTGGAAGGTGAGAGGTTGGAGAGAGAGAGGGGGGAGTGGGGGGGTCTGGAGGAGGGGGGTGGGAGAATTGGAGGTGGTTGTGGGTGTGGAAGTTGGGGTGGTGGGTGGGTTGGGTGCTGATGACCCAGACGTGTCACTGGCCAGGAGGAGGGCTGACATCTTCACAGCGACTTTGTATGACAGCATCGTGATTGATACATCTCTGTGTGCGTGCCGTGTCGGCCTTCACAGGTGCTCGCTAACAGCACTTGTCTCAAAAGTCTGTGAAGGCTACACGGGGGGATCCGTTTCTCCGTCTTTGCGTGTCCATAACCTGGCTCTGCAGACATCGACTGGTGATGTGGCCACTTTCCAAGAGCTCGCTAGAACAATCAGCGAATTATATCCGAAAGCGAATGGACCGCATCCCGTTCGTGCGCGCGTATGCGCGTGTTTTACTCAGGCAAGCCGAGGCCACACTCTCAAGAGAGGGCTCCTTCTTGAACGTGCGGCGCGCTTCGTCTTCAAGTCAAATCCGAACCTCAGCCGCAGACACCACAGTCCGGGAGATGAGGCACCGACGGTCCGTACAGACGGGTTCACGAATCCATGATCGATTTGGTTTTTGTTTGACCCCCCCCACCCCCTCCCCCACCAGCTCACCCCGCCGTCTCCTGCCCACCTCGCTCTCACGGCGGGTGTGGGAATTCCACGCGTCAAGTCTTTCGGTGACCCACCAACGCTCGCCTCCCAAGAGGCCGCCGTCACTTGACAGGCGTCGTGACGCATGCGCGTCGTTGTCTGGCGGGTGGGGGGGGTTCGGGTCGCTCCGAGTCACCGTTTTTTTGTTGGCGTCGTTCTCCGTGCGTGTATGCTGCGCGTGTGTGTGTGGCATGTGTGTGTGTGTGGTATGTGTGTGTGCTGCGTGCGTGTGTGCTGCGTGTGTGTGTGTGCTGCGTGTGTGTGCTGCGTGTATGTGTACTGTGTGTGTGCTGCGTGTGTGTGCTGTGTGTGTGCTGCGCGTGTGTGTGTGCTGCGTGTGTGTGTGTGCTGCGTGTGTGTGTGCTGCCTGTGTGTGTGGCATGTGTGTGTGTGTGTGTGCTGCGTGTGTGCTGCGCGTGTGTGTGCTGCGCGTGTGTATGTGGCATGTGTGGTGTGTGTGCTGCGTGTGTGTGTGCTGTGTATGTGTGTGCTGTGTGTGTGCTGCGTGTGTGTGTGTGCTGCGCGTGTGTGTGCTGCGTGTGTGTGTGCTGTGTGTGTGTGCTGCGTGTGTGTGTGCTGTGTGTGTGTGCTGTGTGTGAGTGTTCTGCGTGTGCGTGTGCTGTGTGTGTGCTGTGTATGTGCTGTGTGTGCTGTGTGTGTATGCTGTGTATGTGTGTGCTGTGTGTGTGCTGTGTGTGTGCTGCGCGTATGTGTGTGCTGTGTGTGCTGTGTGTGTGCTGCGTCTGTGTGTGTGCTGTGTGTGTGCTGCGTGTGTGCTGCGCGCGTGTATGTGGCGTGTGTGTGTGTGCTGCGTCTGTGTGTGTGCTAGGTATGTGTTGCTGTGTGCTGTGTGTGTGCTGTGTGTGTTGCGTGTGTGCTGTGTGTGCTGCGTGTGTGAGCGGTCTTAGAGGCGCGGTAGTGTAGCGGCTAGCGCGCTGTGCTACGAACCTGGCGACACGAGTTCGATTCCCGCTCATGGCCAACACCAGTGACGATTATTTTAACAGGTCCTGGGCCTCCCCTAGGTCGACTCAGCTCCAAATGGGTACCCGGTGCGGTGCGTAAAAACATCGCCACTTGGAAGACAAAGGCGGCCGGGCGTGGTGCTGGCCACCCCACCCCCTCGTGTGCCACGGTGCCGGCCTTCATAGGTGCTGCTCGATAACAGCACTTGCCCCAACAGTCTGTTCAGGCGATGCGGGGGATCTTTGTCTTGTGTGTGTGTGTGTGTGCATCGTGTGTGTGTGTGTGTATGTGTGTGTATGTGTATGTGTGTGTGTGCATGTGTGTGTGCATGTGTGTGTGCGTGTGTGCGTGTGTGTGTGCGTGTGCATGTGTGTGTGTGCCACGTGTGTGTGTGTGCCACGTGTGTGTGTGTGCATGTGTGTGCATGTGTGTGCATGTGTGTATGCATGTGTGTGCATGTGTGTGCATCGTGTGTGTGTGTGTGCATGTGCATGTGTGTGTGTGCATGTGCATGTGTGTGTGTGCATGTGTGCATCGCGTGTGTGTGTGCATGTGTGCATGTGTGTGTGTATGTATGTGTGTGTGTATGTGTGTGTGTGCATCGTGTGTGTGTGCATGTGCATGTGTGTATGTGTGTGTGTATGTGTGTGTGTGTGCATGTGTGTATGTCTGAGTTACTCTTAACCGCTCGAGCGTGGAGTTTACGAGCTCTCGATGCGCACTGTATGTGTGTTTGTTGTCAGCCTACTGTCCCATACGGAGAGTCGTCTCCGAATCCAGTTACTTGTTTGGTCAGTGGTGCAAACGAAACAAATACAACAACACCAACAACAACAAAAACTCAACACAGTCGTCGATTGCACTTTCTTTTAAAATGAAAAGTGTATAATAGGCGACGTTTCGGGCAATGCCCCTTAATCATAGAGAGCGGGCCAGGCAGAGTGTGGATACGAGTGGAAGACTGTGCTACACATCGTGGGGCAGGACTGTGAAATCTTGAACATCCAGTGCAGAGTTGTGGGGGTGCCTGGGACAAACACACAGAGAGAGCGCGCGAGACATGGAGAGACAGGTGAAGGTGAAACAGACCTCAGGACAAAGATTCACAGACAGCCACGGAGACGGGACTGATGCAGATACAACAGAGACAAAGACCCCCCCCCCCCGTAAAGCCTTAACAGAGCGTTGGGGCAAGTGCTGTTTGTGAGCACCTATGAAGGCCGCCGTGGCACACGAGGGAGAGTGGGGTATAAGCACCACGCCCGGCCGCCTTTGTCTCCCCAGTGGCGATTATTTTTATCTTTACACATCGCACCAGGTTGTCATTTGAGGCTGAATCGACCTAGGGGAGGCCCAGGCTAGGTGCATGTGAAGTGTCGAAGGCTCGCTGACAGACAGGCGGTCACGGGACAGGCCCGGGTGCCATGGCTTGACTCAGATGACAGGCAGATGCACCACCTGTGCCCCCTGCTGTGCCAACTTGATCCGCTCGTTGTTGTGAGCGTCGCACCTCTTGCCCTCCGTTGGAGGGGCGACTGCCTCCAACTATCCAGCAGCGTCCTTCACGAGCCTCTTCCATGGAGGCCGATCTTGCCACCGCTGGAACCAGTCGTCGGCAAGTCTACTCAGCTCCAAATCCTACCCTGGAACCACAGAGGCTCATCTCTTCTCTAGCCCGTGCCGCGCCCGTTCAAGCCCCCTCTATGCGGCAAAATACACACACGCACACACACACACGGGCAGATTTACTTTGGAGGAGTAGTGCTAAATAAGTGGCGGCCCTGTGTAATGAATAACACGTTGCACCCACTGCGAAAACAAAATTAAATTGATGCTTGTGTGCAGCTTACTCCGGGATGAAAAATCTCGCCCACAGAAATGAATGCTGCACGCTTGAGAATTTCAACTGCTTGTGGCATTCCTCATCCTCATCCCCCTCATCATCATCCTCCTCCCCCTCTGAGAGCCAGCAGTTAAATTGCGAAGCAAAAAAAAATCCCGAAGTGTGACGAGGTGGAGGTGGTGGGGGAGGAGGTTGACTGACGCGTGGCGGAGGGGGGGGGGGTGCAAGCGACCGGGATGCATTTCCGACACCACCGCAGGACACGTCTCTTGGGTGGCGAGATGTCCCCATGTGCGCGTGGATTTATTTCCTTGTTTTCCCTGGGTCGTTGTTGGCGGTGCATTTATTACATTTTTCATTGAAATCGGTGGGAGTTGCCCGAGGGCTCGGGGAGGCAGAGCGTGGCGCCCTGCGAGCACAGCATGGGCGTGTGCTCACGTGTCACCTCGTGGGTCACCGTGCCAATGCAACAGTGGCCAATGCCAGTGACGAATTATATAAATCGGTCCTGGGTCCTCCCCTAGGTCGACTCAGCCTCAAATGAGTACGTGGTGTGTCGTGCCGCTCGGGCGACAAAGGCGACCGGGCGTGGTGCTGGCCACCCCACCCCCTCGTGTGCCGCCGTGCCGGCCTTCATAGGTGATGCTCGCAAACAGCGCTTGCACCAAGAGTTCGTGAAGGCTGTACGGGAGATCGTGGTATTTGTCTCGATGCGAATAAAGTTCTTGGCGTCGATTAATCGAATCGACTTCGCACGCTCACGCGACATGGACTCGTGCACGGATCGATGAGGATTTGTTCGTGAATATTGTCCGCAAAGCGCCTTAAGTTTATTGCGTTTTCCAGCGAACGTTGCCAACGGCGCGGAGTGGATGGAGGCAGGCGATCAACGAGAGGAAAACAACGCGAACGAGTGGCCACGGCGGGTGAATAGTGCGCTGTCGCTCGCGCGAGGCAGGCGGAAAGGACGGAATGCAGATGCGGCATCTCCCGTGCGCATCGATGCCTGGCCACACAGTGGTCGTTAAGGGAACGTTAAGGTCTCTCTTTAAGTGGGTGAACTCGAGGTGTGTTTTTTTGGGTGGGGGGGGGGGTTCTCGAGTTTATCGGGAAGATAAATAGACGCGATAGGGCCCCCGCCTTCAGAAGAGCACGGTCGCCATGCACATGTAGGTATGTGCGTTGGACTTCTTTCGCACCGTACGCAGGCAACCGCGCGAATCGGAGGTGCAGGGTGAGGGGCAACTACCTAAACACAAAAGGCAGTTCTAAACAAATTAGGTTTTCAATTTAGATGTCAAAAGTGCACAGCTCCAGTGGTTGCCCGATATCGGAAGCGAGAGCGTTCCAGACGGCCGCAAAAGCGCATCTGAAAGCGCGCGATCGCGGTGGCCATCTTCGTTCAATGGTCAGCCAAAAAGCGGCCGCCATGTACGTGTGGTACGTTGAACTTCTTTCGCGCCGTACGTAGCCAACCGTGCGAATCGAATGTGCGTCTCTCAGGCTGCTTCTTGTGACAACAACGGCGAAGACCATCGCGAGCAGCAGCAACAGCAGCAACAGACCTCAGGTGTTGTCGTTTCCCGATCGTCGGCGACCGGCGCGCATAACTCCTCCGACAAATAACGGGGTGGGGGGGGGGCGCCGTACCGTGAAATGCCACGAGGTGGGAGGAGGAGGGGTGTTTCTCGGCACGATTTTTTTTTAAATAACCGCGAATGGAATGTGGTGCACAACTTCGTATGGAGTGGAGAAGTTTCAGCAAACAAAAAGACACAAGCACGTGGTGGTGTTTTTTTATTTATTTTACCAGATAAGGCCCACCGAGATGCTCTTTTGCAGAAGCCACCTGGTCGTGACCAATAGCGAAGCGGCTCGTCGTCACGTGGACATTCTACAACAGCCAGATACCTACTCTCAACGCGTGCATGTCCATTCCAAATGTGTGGGGGGGGGGGAACCGGAGCCCCCCGGAGAAGAATCCACGCGACCACCGGGAGAAAGAGAGAGAGATCATGCAAACTACAAATGTACAGCAGGCGTCAGGGTCTGTATCGAACCCACGCCCTCTTCTAAATCAGGCGAGGTAGTTAGCATCTCGCCACCGTGGCGAGATGCCAATTAATGGGATGCAGTTATCATGGACAAAAACTTTTATATTTAAGCATACATTATTATTATTATTATACTGTCTTCAAAGATCATCATCGGCGATTTCCAGAAGCCAGAGAGTCACTTCACTCTCCGGTCTCTGTGTGTACGTGTCATGAAGAAGGACCATTGCCTGAAACGTCACACTACATACTTTACATGCTATGGCCACAGTGCTATTGACGAATGTGTTGAGTTATTTTATTACCATTATTAATTACCGTATTCGCATTACCCACAGTCCTCCACAAAGACGGGCATGTGTATTGCACTGTATTATCTTTCTTAATGTTGCGTTCATTAGAAATGTCGCGTTAATTAGACGTTCACATCGCGGTGTCAGTATTGAGAGTTGCATCTCAATGCGCTGTAGAATTTTTTTTTTTGGACTTTGAATTCGCAACGGGAAACGCGTGGAAAAACCCACGGGACGAGCGCTCGGGGTAAGGACGCGGCCACGACCGGCGCAACAAACAATCGCTCAAGGTCCCGTGGTCCTATAATGCGCGTGGAATATTTGGTCTACATTAAGCTATGAAACAAAGATTAACAAAAAAAATGTTATCCCAAGGAAGGTCCACTGAGCTGCTATATAGATCCTTTTCAGAAGCGACCTGGCCACAAATGATAGGCCAGCGAAGTGGCTTATCATCGTGTGGACATTTGTGAGCAGCTGCATACTCTAAACGTGTGATGTTGATTCGACATGTGGAGGGGAAAAACCCGAGGGCCCGGGGGAAAATCCACGCGACCATCTCAAATGAGTAGCTGTTGCGATGTGGAGAAACATTGTCACTTGGGAGACAAAGGCGGCCGGGCGTGGTGCTGGCCACCCTCCCCCCCCTCCTCCTCGTGTGCCCTGCCAGCCTACATAGGTGCTCGCTATCAGCACTTTCCCCAACAGTCTAATGCGGCTATACGGGGGAATTTTGTCTTTGTGTCCTCGTTAAGGACCGTTCCTGGTCAGTTGGAGGCAGTCGCCCTCCAGCAACAGCGGAGGGCAGAGCAGCGACGCTCACGACAACGAGCGGAGCACCGGGCGGCTAAAATCGAGCAAGTTGGCACCGTTGGGGGCACAGCGGGTGCATCTGCCAGTCATCTCAGTCAGTCAACCCATGGCACTACCTGAGTCTGTCCCATGACCTCCCGGCAATGAGCTTTCGATACTTCACGTGGCTGCAAAGTGCACGTCGCCTGCCACAGGAGCCGTGATGACGTCATCTGTCACTTAGTGGCGAGTCGTATTGGCACTCGCGAACAGCACTTGTAATAATAGTCTATTCAGACTAGGAGGGGGGGATCTTTGTATTGGTGTCGTGAAGCGATTGGCGCTGGTCGCTACGAACGCGGCGACCCGAACTCGATTCCTGCTCACGGCCAACATCATTGACAATAATCTTAACCGGTCATGGCCCTTCCCTAGATCGACTCAGCCTCAAACGAGGACTTGGTTCGGTGTGTAAACAAAGCCACTATTGAAGGCAAAGGCAGCCTGGACGTGAGGCTGTGTGTGTAGGTGAGGCAGCGTGTGTGTGTCGGTGAGGCGGTGCTGTGTGTGTGTAGGTGAGGCTGTGTGTGTGTGTGTAGGTGAGGCGGTGCTGTGTGTGTGTGTGTAGGTGAGGCTGTGTGTAGGTGAGGCTGTGTGTGTGTGTGTAGGTGAGGCTGTGTGTGTGTGTACGTGAGGCTGTGTGTGTATGTGAGGCTGTGTGTGTGTAGGTAAGGCTGTGTGTGTATGTGAGGCTGTGTGTGTATGTGAGGCTGTGTGTGTATGTGAGGCTGTGTGTGTGTGTAGGTGAGGCTGTGTGTGTATGTGAGGCTGTGTGTGTGTGTAGGTGAGGCTGTGTGTGTATGTGAGGCTGTGTGTGTAGGTGAGGCTGTGTGTGTAGGTGAGGCTGTGTGTGTGTGTGTGTAGGTGAGGCTGTGTGTGTAGGTGAGGCTGTGTGTGTGTGTGTGTAGGTGAGGCTGTGTGTGTAGGTGAGGTTGTGTGTGTGTGTATGTGAGGTTGTGTGTGTGTAGGTGAGGCTGTGTGTGTGTGTAGGTGAGGCTGTGTGTGTGTGTAGGTGAGGCAGTGTGTGTGTGTGTAGGTGAGGCTGTGTGTGTGTGTAGATGAGTCAGTGCTGTGTGTGTGTGTAGGTGAGGCAGTGCTGTGTGTGTGTAGGTGCGGATGTGTGTGTTTGTAGGTGAGGCTGTGTGTGTAGGTGAGGCTGTGTGTGTGTGTAGGTGAGGCTGTGTATGTAGGTGAGGCTGTGTGTGAGTGTAGGTGAGGCTGTGTGTGTAGGTCAGGCTGTGTGTGTGTGTCTAGGTGAGGCCGTGTGTGTGTAGGTGAGGCTGTGTGCGTGTGTAGGTGAGGCTGTGTGTGTGTGTGTAGGTGAGGCTGTGTGTGTGTGTGTAGGTGAGGCTGTGTGTGTGTGTTTGTAGGTGAGGCTGTGTGTGTGTGTAGGTGAGGCTGTGTGTGTAGGTGAGGCTGTGTGTGTGTGTAGGTGAGGCTGTGTGTGTAGGTGAGGCTGTGTGTGTGTGTAGGTGAGGCTGTGTGTGTGTAGATGAGTCAGTGCTGTGTGTGTGTGTAGGTGAGGCCGTGCTGTGTGTGTGTAGGTGAGGCTGTGTGTGTGTGTAGGTGAGGCTGTGTGTGTAGGTGAGGCTGTGTGTGTGTATGTGAGGCTCTGTGTGTGTGTAGGTGAGGCTGTGTGTGTGTATAGGTGAGGCTGTGTGTGTAGGTGAGGCTGTGTGTGTGTGTAGGTGAGGCTGTGTGTGTGTGTGTGTGTAGGTGAGGCTGTGTGTGTGTGTGTGTATGTGAGGCTGTGTGTATAGGTGAGGCTGTGTGTGTGTAGGTGAGGCCGTGCTGTGTGTGTGTGTAGGTGAGGCTGTGTGTGTAGGTGAGGCTGTGTGTGTGTGTAGGTGAGGCAGTGCTTGTGTGTGTGTAGGTGAAGCGGTGCTGTGTTTGTGTGTAGGTGAGGCTGTGTGTGTAGGTGAGGCTGTGTGTGTGTGTAGGTGAGGCAGTGCTGTGTGTGTGTGTGTAGGTGAGGCTGTGTGTGTGTAGGTGAGGCTGTGTGTGTGTGAGGCTGTGTGTGTAGGTGAGGACGTGCTGTGTGTAGGTGTGTAGGTGAGGCGGTGCTGTGTGTGTGTAGGTGAGTCAGTGCTGTGTGTGTGTGGAGGTGAGGCTGTGTGTGTGTAGGTGAGGCTGTGTGTGTGTAGATGAGGACGTGCTGTTTGTGTGTAGGTGAGGCAGTGCTGTGTGTGTGTAGATGAGGACGTGCTGTGTGTGTGTGTAGGTGAGGCAGTGCTGTGTGTGTGTAGGTGAGGCTGTGTGTGTGTGTGTGTGTAGGTGAGGCAGTGCTGTGTGTGTGTAGGTGAGTCTGTGTGTGTCTGTAGGTGAGGCCGTGTTGTGTGTGTGTGTGTAGGTGAGGCTGTGTGTGTGTGTAGGTGAGGCAGTGCTGTGTGTGTGTGTAGGTGAGGCTGTATGTGTATGTGAGGCTGTGTGTGTGTGTGTGTAGGTGAGGCTGTGTGTGTGTGTGTAGGTGAGGCTGTGTGTGTGTGTGTAGGTGAGGCAGTGCTGTGTGCGTGTAGGTGAGGTGGTGCTGTGTGTGCGCGCTGTTCACAGGAGCGTCTAGACGCGCTGTGCATTATAAAATCGCCTCTTGGCAAAAGCCCCTGTCGCCCATTAAAGCGCCCCAGTCATGCGCCTGTGCGGTCTGCCCACCCACTCGCCTATAAAGTCTCCATCTCGCCTCCTCCGGGCAAGCCCTTCCCCCACGCGGTCAAGGTCAAGATCAAGGCGGTGGTGGTGGCGGTGGTGGTGTAGTGGCGGTGGTGGCGGTGGCAGCGTTATGGGGGAGCGGTGGTGTTAGTGGTTAGCGCGTTGCGCTACAAACCCAGCACCCCCCGAGTTCAATTCCCGCTCACGGCCAACACCGGTGACGATTGTTTAAATCGGTCCCAGGCCTCCCCTGGGTCGACTCGGCCTCAAATGAGTACCTGGTGCGGTGTGTAAAACTCATCGCCACCGGGGAGACAAAGGCGGTCCGGCGTGGTGCTGGCCACCCAACCCGCTCCAGTACCGTGCCGACCCTGCAAAGGTGCTGCTCGCTAACAGCACTTGCCCCAAAAGTCTGTTAAGGCTACACGGGGGATCTTTGTCTTTGGTGGTTGTGGTCGTTGTGGTGGCGTTACACCACACCACCAACCCCCCCCCCCCCCAAACTCTCACGTTACCCCTGCATTACCCCCACGTTACCTCGAGTTACCCCGTGTGATGGTGGCGGCTAACGAACTTCAGACAGCCGCTGTGAAAGAATACATCCTGTGACAAATACGAGCCCCTGCACAAGACAAAGGTACCCCGTGTAGCCTTTAACAGACTGCTGGCGGGCCAAGGGCTGTTAGGGCGAGTACACACGAAGGCCCGCACGGCGCACTGGAGGGGTGGGTGGGTGGTTAACACCACGCCCGGCCGCCTTTGTCTCCCCAGTGCTGGGTCCGCACAGCACCGGGTCCGCAACAGTATTCTGAATGTGAATGCATTTTGCGTAAAACTCGGTTATACATTTTTAAGTGCAATTGTTTTACCTCGTTGGTAGCGGTACACACACAATAAAAAAAACAAATCTGCCAGGAAAGGAAAACATTATATATATACGTACATTGTATAAAGGCGACGTTTCGGGCAATTACCCTTCTGTCAAATAGTTATTCAGAGAAATGTCGCAGCAGTATATATGTGCACACGTCTGTGCCGTGTTAACGTCGGTTTTCATCGACTGGGGAGAGTGGCGAGTGATGTTTGCGAGCGCCTATTAAGGTAAGTACAAGCGCACGCAAAGCGCGCACACGATCGCTGCAGACTTTACATGAACCACACCAAGCAACACATTCAAAGGTTGGAATGCTACTGCTGTCGCTTCTGGGGGTGAGGGCACTCAGATTGGTGGATCCGGCACTCACCGATTCACTCCAGCGGCGGGCAGTCGCCTACCTATCACTCATCTATCGCTGCTGCTACGACTACTTCTTGGCTACTTCTCCCGTGAATTTCACTCACTGGATTCCTCCATCCATGTCGTCCCAACCGCATCGTGGTCACTCACCACACCGCAGGTCACAACAACACACTCGCTCACCAACTCACTCACCACACTGCAGGTCACAACAACACACTCACCAACACACTCGCTCACCAACTCACTCACCACACCGCAGGTGACAACAACACACTCGCTCACCAACTCACTCACCACACCGCAGGTCACAATAAACACACTCGCTCACCAGCTCACTCACCACACCGCAGGTCACAACAACACACTCGCTCACCAACTCACTCACCACACCGCAGGTCACAACAACACACTCGCTCACCAACTCACTCACCACACTGCAGGTCACAACAACACACTCGCTCACCAACTCACTCACCACACTGCAGGTCACAACAACACACTCGCTCACCAACTCACTCACCACACTGCAGGTCACAACAACACACTCGCTCACCAACTCACTCACCACACCGCAGGTCACAACAACACACTCGCTCACCAACTCACTCACCACACCGCAGGTCACAACAACACACTCGCTCACCAACTCACTCACCACACCGCAGGTCACAACAAACAGACTCGCTCACCAGCTCACTCACCACACCGCAGGTCACAACAACACACTCGCTCACCAACTCACTCACCACACTGCAGGTCACAACAACACACTCGCTCAATAACTCACTCACCACACCGCAGGTCACAACAACACACTCGCTCACCAACTCACTCACCACACCGCAGGTCACAACAACACACTCGCTCACCAACTCACTCACCACACCGCAGGTCACAACAACACACTCGCTCACCAACTCACTCACCACACCGCAGGTCACAACAAACACACTCGCTCACCAACTCACTCACCACACCGCAGGTCACAACAACACACTCGCTCACCAACTCACTCACCACACCGCAGGGCACAACAACACACTCGCTCACCAGCTCACTCACCACACCGCAGGTCACAACAACACACTCGCTCACCAACTCACTCACCACACCGCAGGTCACAACAACACACTCGCTCACCAACTCATTCACCACACTGCAGGTCACAACAACACACTCGCTCACCAGCTCACTCACCACACCGCAGGTCCCAACAAACACTCGCTCACCAACTCACTCACCACACCGCAGGTCACAACAAACACACTCGCTCACCAACTCACTCACCACACCGCAGGTCCCAACAAACACTCGCTCACCAGCTCACTCACCACACCGCAGGTCACAACAAACACTCGCTCACCAACTCACACACCACACCGCAGGTCACAACAACACACCTCCGATGAGCACGCTAGGCTACGTGCATTATGAATGAAGTCCACAATAACGAAGACACGCGCGCAACGCACGGCTGTAATGTTGTTGGTGTGCACGTGCAGCTGTGAGCGCCTGCGACTCTCTCTCTGCTCATCACTCGCATCGCGAGGTGAGGACGCTCCGTCCTCAGCACGGCCTGTCGCAGCTGCTCACCTCACCAGGCGCGGCCCCCGGCCGTCTTTGTCTTCTGTTGTGTCTGCGTTTCTCGAATGTTCGCGGTGGTGTAGAGGAAAGCGCGCTGCACTACGAACCTGGCGACCCGAGCTCGATTCCCGCTGAGGGCCAGCACCCAGTGGTGACGATAATTATCTGAACCGGTCCTGGGTCGACTCAGCCTACAATGAATAATACCTGGTGTGATGTGCATAAAAACATCGCCACTGGGAAGACAAAGGCGGCCGGGCGTGGTGCTGGCCACCCACCCCCTCGTGTGCCGTTCGGGCCTTCATAGGTGCTCGCTAACAGCACTTGCCCCAACTGTCTGTGAAAGCTATTCGTGGGGATCTTTGTCTTTGTCTTATGTTAAGTAACGGGTGAGTTTTTTTTTCAATGTGTGTACATTTATTTTTTGTATCCGCGATGCAATAAATCTCGCCGCTCGTGTGATTTACGACCTTCTGCTGCCGTATAATGCGTGCGTGCCCGTGCAAGGCTAGTCGAGGGGCTTTCGCCGGGAGCCAGGCGCAGCTTAGCAGTGGATAGAGAATGGATGATGATGATGATGGTAATAACTACGACAATCACGTTGTGTGCGGTTTAATCGTGTTAGCAAGGCACGCTCAACACGCAAGCTGTTCACGATTGCCGTTCACACGCCATACGAAATGCAGATTATGATCGTGGGATGGCACGGGCTTAATTTGTTAATTGACTGTGACGTGCAAGCCACATTAAACGACACATTGAAGATCCTCACACCAGCGATAACAGTCGCACGCACTCGTCGCAAATGACAATTCATTGGATGTACGTTTGTTTTTTAATCATTGACGTGCGAAGCGCTGTGATGTGAATCTTCTGTCAAAGAGGCGACGCGAAATCCCTCTGCCGTGAGTAAGTGTCGTTTACTCGAAACGTCGCCTGCCCGCTTCTATATCAACCCGCAATGAAGGTGTTATTGCCACGGAATATGTCGAGTGTACATTTTCTTTTGTCAATGTACATACACGTGTCAAGATAACAGCTCGATTGGTTAAATTCAATCTTGGCGCGCGAGAGAGAGGAGAGAGCGAGGAGAGAGAGGAGAGCGCCCTCGCATCGCGGTGTCGGAGACGTGGGGGCGGACGCGACCCTGACCCCATTTGAGTCGCGGCGCACTCGACGGCGGTGGCGAGAAGATGGCCCCTGGGCTAGGGGCGAGGGGATGAGGGGGATAAGTTGGGGTGGGGGGTATGTACAGGACCCCCCCTAGGAGCACCTGTGCTTTATACACACGCGGGGGGCGCGGGACGGGGGGGTCTGGAGTCAGGGGATGCTATCCCCACCCATCTCTCTCCTCTCCACCCCTTTCTTTCTACGGCCCCCCTCCCTCCCAATCCGACTGCTGCTGCGAGGTGGTGGCGAGGGGTTGGGGGGCCACGACGAGGGGAGGGGGCTGACAAGGCAGCCTGGCCCGTGAGCTTTTTTCTCCTCTCCCCCCCCCCCCCCAATCATTGCCCGCTTTGTGTGCGACAGGAAGATCGGGCTGTGGGCGAGACGGCGACCCCGACGCGGGAGAGAGGGGGGGGAGACGCCTCCAGCTGCCCGGGGAACTTCCCATCCTCGCCTAGGGGGTGGGGGGGGGTGCCAACCACCAACCGCCGAGGACGCGTCATCAACCACCAACCACCACCACCATCAACCGCCCCCCCCCCCAACTACTCACCCGCCCCCCTCCTCGCCGTCCCCTGCCAACACCAACGCCACATCGCACGCCCGGGCTCGCTGCGTAAGGGAGTGGGGGGGAGTGGGGGGGGTGACGAGAGGCCGAAACGTGACTCGCCCTCGCTCTGTTCCATCCCGTCTGTTGCTCGTCACTGTCTTGGCTAAGATGTGTGTTTGTGTGCGCGCGTGTTTGTGTGCGCGCGTGTGTGTGTGCGCGCGTGTTTGTGTGCGTGTGTGTGTGTTTGTTGAACCTCTTTCGCACCGTACGTGGCCAACCGTGCTCATCGGAGGTGCTGGGGGGAAGGACACCAAACCGAGGAGGAGTAGGAGTTGTGGTGCATTGTGGGTACTGTATTGCCATGCTGCGTTCGATATCGCGGTGGTGCTGTATCGGGTTGTGATGTCGGGTTGTGATATCTCGGGTTGTGATCTCGGGTTTTCCCGCGTGTTCTTCGGCACCATGTCATGCCTGCTGCTAGCATATTCAGTCCCAGTTCCTGACGAAGCTCCTCCAGCACGTGGAACGGAACGTCGGACATCGCGCCGAACCTCACGCGGTAACAACGCCGGGAAGCGCTCCCGGGAGCTCGCGTGCGTACATTGTTGGCGTTGTTTGGCCGTGGTCGTGTCGTTTACAATGTTCCGTAGAAGGGGGTGAGAGTTCGGTTTTATCCCAGACAAAACCAGACATCAATGTCTTTGGCCAATCTCTCTATAGAACCAGGCAAGGGACATTCTGGAATAGGAGTCAATGCGATGTTTTTCTAGCTAAACTATATGACAATATAAAGACACACAAACCCAATACATATATTGTTTATACATGCAAAACACACACGACACTTACCATATTATTAGCTTAAATACTACTACACAGAGCAGCATACACTGAACGTATAGAAAGTAGGGGTAATCTTCGATTGCGAGCACAGCACTAAGTACGTACTGTACGTAGGCACAATAGTTCAAATAATCATGGCAACTTAATAAAATATATTCGATCCCTTACGGCGTGTAACCTTTAACTCTACAAATCAATTTGAATGTTGTTTGGTGACCGACATCGAGTGCAAGCCGCGTCTCCTGAATGTCTGTCTGCACGGCAATCAGTGCATTTACGATACGCAACCTCCCTTCAGTTCGATAGAAATGTATTCGATCACTTGGTTATGAAGGTCGTTTTGTCGATATATTATATCTGCGTATTGTACATTTAGTCATACATCATCTCATTTCTTTAGAACTGCTTTTTGTGTGTTCAGTCGGTTGTCCTTCCCCCGGCACCTCCGATTCGCACGGTTGGCCACGTACGGTGGTGCGAAAGAAGTTCAACATACATGCATACACAAAGATCCCCCGTGTAGCCTTCAACATAATTCTGAGGCAAGTGCAGGCCGAACGGTTACCCGAGGAAATGCGCACAATTTATACAAATGCGGGGATGATTGACAAATCACATTGACACGTAGTGTACACTTCCCCATCGCTTCAACCGCTGCGAGGACACGCGAGCAGATATCTCCACGAAGAATTAATGCGTGACCCACTCAGCTGCAGGCCTAAGGCGTCCTGGGTGTCACAACTGCGTCTCGTTCTCACGAGAATGTCGCCTCTGGTGTGTGGTTTTGTCTATTGCCATTTGGCGAGTGTTGTCGCGTGTGGACGAAAACGGTGGCGAGATGTTCACTACCTCGCCTGGTATACAGGAGGTCGTGGGTTCTACCCCGACACCTGACGTCTGCTGTATATTTGGAGTGTGCGTGTCTCTCTCCCCCCCCCCCCCCCGTGGTCGCGTGGATTTTACTCCGGGTTCTCCGGTTTTTCCCTCCCACGTTTAGAATCAATATTCACGCGTTTAGAGCATTTGGCTGCTATCAATTTCCACACGATGATGAGCCACTTCGTTGAGTTATCATTTGTTGCCATTTCGCTTCTCAAAAAGAGCCACATAGCTCAGTGGACCTTACCTGGTGAAATTTGATTAGTGTATAGTTCAAAACCCACACATGCGGGGAGATAACACACAATCACCCGCCACCCCACACACACAACTACTCACAGACACGTCTGTTGTTCATGGCAACAGTTAACGGAAGCTACTTTCACTCTTTGTGCGGCGATTCGGTTAACGCACCGAGCGATCGATGTTTTTTCGATATCCTGTCCCGTGAGTTCGAATCTCAGCTACGGCTCACATCAGTGTTGAGTGATAGCTGAACCTGTGCCCCCCCCCCCCACCAACAAGCCTCAGCCAACGTGCACTTACCCGCTTGGTGAAGTATGGTCAAACAACCCCGTGTGAGAGGGAAGACCTTCGTGACAGCAGACGATTTACAAAGCTCGAATTCGTAGTTTTATTTTGACGGCTCAAACGGCGCTCGCGGTGCCGGTCCGGTTCACGTGGTCGTTCGTCGACTCGTCGAGGTGGGGGTCACGTGATCACGGCAGCCCCCCCCCCCCCCCGAGCAATGATCGTCGTCGAGTTCAGCTTCGTATGAACTCTTCGGATGAACGCAAAGTTGGACAGTCCATTTCTAGATTTGACGCTTTCGTGACTGTAAGGATTCATATTCTTAGGTTTTTTCGGTAAAGTCACGTAGGTAAAAAAATAAAAATTAATAAAAGTAAAATAAAAATAAAATAAAAATCACGACGTTTCGGAGGCAACAGTCCACACACACGTCACTTTCAAATGTCACGCAATTTATTTATAAAAAATACCCCTCCCACAAACCGCCCCAAACACTCGCCTAACATTAGCTATGGTATACATGCTTGTGGATAGCGCAGTCTTTAATATTTATACACGACAGGGTGTCACTCAGAATTCAAGTTTGTTATTGTCAGGGTGACATCCTCCTGACTTCACTGATTTTGCCCGTTACACTGACGCCACTGGGAACTCGAAGACCACCCCTCAATATGTACCGGTCACTCAACGGGAATCGAGATGGCACTGCAGTGAGTGTTCTTATTCGGTTAGTAACTATTATTAGCCCGTGCTGTCCAGTTGCCTGGGTAAAAAGTGGGCTCGGTTTTTTGCACAAATGCTGGCCAGCTGCCTTAACGACTTAATAGAAGTCATGAGATGGATACAGGTCGAGGTATAGTAGAGGCATAGACGCAGAGAAGTCGTGGCCAAGTCATCACGAGTAACCCGTAAATATGAACAGATTTGAATAATACCCTCAGCTGTTGACTTCTATATCAAAAGTATCACATTCAGAGAGTGTAATTGTATTTGTTTTAACTTAACTATGTTTCCCGCCATTTGCATGTTAATGAGTGACACCCTAATTAATACGCTGCACATGACAGGTTTTACAAGATCAGAGAGTTACTACGGCAGGACACGTCGGTATAGATTGTTAGTATATGCGGCCCTAATTTGGAGTGTATTTACACGTCACACAGACAGACGCTCGCCTACACGTGGCAAGTGGAACACGGATAAAATATTAATAACGATAGCAAAAAAAGAAATCAACTTTAAATAACAATAGACTCACAAATGATCGTGGATAATTTATCCCAATGAAAATTGAACATCACGCATGGTTTGTTGTTGTTGTTGCAGTAAGGCTTGTTTGCATTGCCAATTAATTCTGCTCTGAGTGTCACACGCTGTCCCTTAACATTCGGACGGGCAGGCGAGACAATATATAGTATTTACCATCATTAAATTAGTGCGTTGTGATTCTTTGAAAACAAAAATTAAAAATTACGGCACACTGTCAGTATGTTCGCTACCACAGCGAGTACTCACAATACGCAGTTACTCACTACACACAATCCGGTATCAACTGTACTTTCAGAGCAGAGCAATGCAGAGTACACACACATATATATACTGTATATAAAAGTGTCCTTATAATAGTGTAAAGTTCTTCCGCGGAACTTGCAACATCTTCAGCATCTTGAAGTCAGAACAACCCCGAGTTAAAGTTTCGTTTTGCCTTCAGTGAATATTTCTCGCATTGCATAGACACACGAAGACAAAGATCCCCCGTATAGCCTTAACAGACTGTTAGGGGCAAGTGCTGTTAGCGAGCACCTTTGAAGGCCGGCACGGCACACGAGTGGGGAGAAGGGGAGGGGTGTCAGTGAGTTACCAGATACCACGCCCGGTCGCCTTTGTCTCCCCAGTGGCGATGTTTTTTGTTTTATTTTACACACCGCACCAGGTCGTCATTTGAGGCTGAGTCAACCTCATATATTAGACACACACACAGGCACATCTGCAGCTTGGGGCACAGTCAAATAACACACGTACCACACACACACAACCGCGTCTCTTCCTCCTCCTCCTCCGTGCGTCTCGCACAAGCGGCGTCCCGGCTGTCCCGGGCCCACAGATGCATCGTAGCGACCGGCTGGCCCTCGGGACGGTCCCGAGGTCGGTTCCACGGCGATGATCAATCACGACGACGACGACGACGATGAGGATGATGGTCGTAGTGGTGGTGGTGGTGACGATGCCATTCATTGGGCGCTACAGGGTAAGCGCATTTCGCCACAGTTGCGGGATCGGTGTGGAGTAGAGGCGTTGGGGGCGGTGTATTTGTAAAGATAACTGAGACAGAGTGAGTTGGGGGTGGGGGGGAGAGACGTGGGGAGCCGGGCGAGGAGAGGCCGAGGCGAGAGTCTCACGGCAGAGTGGCCGAGCCGGTCGTGCCACCGCTCCCGTTGTTGATGTTGGTGGCGTTGGCCGCGGCTCCACTCTGTTGCCTTCGCATGAGCTTCTTCTCCTTCTGCCTCTGATTTTGGAACCAAATCTTGACCTGCGCGGCAAGGGAGGGAAGGGAAGGGGGGCAGCGGGGCATGGGCAAGACATGGCAACGCGTCCCGAGGGCACACGTGGTGTTAGAAGCTCGAGAGAGGTTTTCATCTTGATTTGAAGCTTTCGTGACTGCAGGGATCCATACTCTTTGGTTCTGTCGGTAAAGTCACGTAGGTAGAAACATTAAATAAATCACGACGTTTCGGGCGCAACACAAGCGTCCGTCATCAGGTGGGAATGATGACGGACGCTGCTGGTGTTGCGCCCGAAACGTCGTGATTTATCTTGTTTTATACCTACGTGACATAACCGAAAGAACCAAAGAGTATGGAGCTTTTCATGTTTTGCCCGGGCGGTGATGGGGTGGTGATCTCTCAGAGTCGCTCAGTTGTCAAATTTAAAGGATTCACTGGTGGAGTGAGTCGGGTGGCGTTTGCCGGCTGGGGGGGGGGGTTGTCGTGAGTCAAAACTCACCGAGAGATTCAGTAAACGAGTGCGCGTTTGCAATGCAATACACGTGCGTGACTTGTGCGTTTCGCGTGTGCGTATATATGCGTGTGTGCGACGTGGGTGTAACATCAATTAGTAACAGCACTTGAAAGGAATTGCCATGGTAACATTTTAAATGTGGTGAATAGTGGGCTGCTGAGTACACATAGCTCTCGTAGGCTACCACAGTGCATTACGACTCTGTGCCCCGGTATGTCATAGCGGGCACGTATGTGTATGTCTGTGCGTGTAGGCCTATAGTGAGTGTGTAAGTGTTCATTGGGGTTAGTGAAGCTGTGAGCGCGCCGCGCTACGAACCCGGCGACCCGAGTTCGATTCCCGCTCACGGCCAACACCGGTGACGATTATCTGAACCCGTCCTGGGACTCCGCTAGGTCGACTGAGCCTCAAATGAGTGTCTGGTGCGGTGTGTAAACATCGCCACTGGGGATACGTAGGGGAGCAGGCGTGGTGCTGGCCACCCACATCCTCGTGTGCCGTGGCGGCCTTCATAGAGGTTCGCTAACAGCACTTGCCCCAATAGTCTGTTAGGGCTTTACGGGGGATCTTTGTATTTTTTTGCAGGTAAGTACGTTGAGTTTAGGGTACATATATATTACGCCTAATTTCAATGTACAGCAATTATATATTGACAATGACAGAACCCTTCCCGTAAAGCCAAATATGTTCAGTATGTATTATTGCACATGTTCAACAAAGACAAAGATCCCCCGTATAGTCTTCAACAGACTCTTGGGGCAAGTGCTGTGAAGGAGCACCTGTGACGGCAGGCACGGCGCACGAGTTGGCCACGCCCGACCGCCTTTGTCTCCCTAGTGGCAATGTTTGCACACCGCACCAGGTACTCATTTGAGGCTGAGTCGACTTAGGGGAGTACTTTTTCGCGTAATGTGAGTGATATGGTAAAGGGTCATTCCCCGAAACGTCGCCTATTTCTATTTTTAAGGTCACAGTGTTATTGACGAACGTGCTAAGTCTTTTTGTACTTGTGCTTTTGCACCATCACCCAAATAATGAACGTATAAGTATATATATAGGCATTGAATCATAGCAGTGTTAATAATAATATTTAATAGTGCTGCAACTCAAACTCCACAATTTAATCACCCGATATACAGCCCCTTTAAACGTTACCGTATCTACACTGATTACACCCATTCGCGAGTCACCTAACTCATGCGTACATTTTATCGGCAAGTGATATTCAGTCGAGATATACGGACATAACGTGCACAGCGCGAACACACACACACGTAAGGACATTCTAAATATCCTATTCTGCAAACATTACACACGTCATATGTTATCGTGCAATGCCACTGCAGTATTGTTACACTACATATACCAAGGGCGTAATTATAATATATTTGGGGGGGGGGACACATGCCCCCCAAATATTCAAATATGCTCAAAATGTCCCCCCCAAATATATTGCTATAAAAATTGCTATGCTATACAATATCTGGACTTTTCTTCATATACATCAATGCATAGATTTCTGTTTATATGATTGTGGTTATGGTAGTACTTGATCAATCCCTAATCTCTGCCATTACATACAATGAAACAATAAATGGTAAAAAGTAAAAACAGAGCAATGTAATACAATACACTATTAGACATTATTGTAAAAAATAAAATAAATAGTCTATCCCGTGTTAGTGAATGTTTTTATATTTTAGGCTGGAAATGAGTTTTCAAATTTAGATATTTTTCTGGGTTGGGACCCCTAGACACCCTGGAAGATTTGGTCCCCCCCAATGTTGACTCCATGGCTGCGGCCTTGACATATACAGAGACAAATACCCCCTTCCATAAAGCCGATGCAGACTCGTTGGGGCAAGTGCTGTTAGCGAGCACCTTATAAAGGCCGGCACGGCGCACGAAGGGGTGGGTGGCCAGCACCACGCCCGACCGCCTTTTTCTCCCCAGTGGCGATGTTTACGCACCGCACCAGGTACTCGTTTGTAGCTGAGTCGACCTAGGGGAGGCCCAGGACCGGTTCAGATAATCGTCACTGGCGTTGGCTGTTGAGCAGAAATCGAACTCGTGTAGCGCAGTGCGCTACCGACTACGCTACTACTCCCCAACACACAAAATAACAAACACGCAGATACTGCCACGCGTGGGTACACAGTCAGACCTGCCTCTGGTGCAACTGCCTTGGGTCGATTGCTCCGCGGTGGCTAGGAGATGTTAACTACCTCGCCTGGTACGCAGGAGGTCGTGGGTTCGACTTACCACCCTGACTCCTGCTGTATATTTGGAGATTGCGTGTCTCTCTCTCTCTCTCTTCCCCCTGTGGTCGCGTGGACTCGTCTCCGGGTCGTCCGGTTTTTGCCCTCCACATTTAGAATCAACACGTGTTTCGAGTATTTGGCTGCTATAAATTTCCACACGATAAGCCACTTGCTTGAGCTATCATTTGTGGCCACGTTGTTTATGAAAAAGAGCTACCTACATAGCTCAGTGGGCCTCAGCTGTTAAAATAAAATTAAACGTGTATTTACTCGTAGTAGCAGTAGTAATTGCGGTTGGGGTTGGTGTGTGTTTACGTACAGTGAGGAAACCAGCCTGCCCGGTGAAAACCTTACACCCACTTAGGGCTCGCTTCAAGATCCGCACAGATAGGTTCACGAACCCGCGTGCTGTGCCGCCATCTCATTGTTGGGGGGAGGCGAGGGGCGCTGGGGTTTGTGGGAGTTTCACAAAATCTCCACACGAGGCGCCAATGACCTTTGACACGAGAGCGCTTTGTTGCAGGCGCGGTTTATGATGGCCACCACGGCCGGGTCTTTTTTTTTTTAACCATGTGGTGTATTTCTTGTCTGTAGCCCAGGTCCCCCTTGAGAGGGAGAGAGACTCAGCAACTACACAGCTACCCCCCCCCCCAACTTGCCTTTGTCAGTAAATACGAAACATTCCGCTCGCTAAAGGGATGCGCATTCTCACAACGCAGCACTTCACGCCTTCCCACCTTCCTCGCTCGTAAACACGTGCCTTGCCTGTACCTACACCTCACCTGTACCTACACTTCACCTGTACCTAAACCTTACCTGTGTCTCGACCGTACCTGTGCCTAAACCTTACCCGTATATCCACCGTATCCGAATATTACCTGCACTTACAGCTTCCCTAAACATTACCGGTATCTACATGCAACTCACCTGTGGCTACACTCTACCTGAATCTAAGCCTAACCTGTACCTACACCTTACCTGCACCGTACCTGCGCGTGTACCTTCACTTTACTTCTACCCGTGCATGTACCTGATCAGTACTTTACTTGCACATTCATCTTCTTTTGCACGTATCGGACCTTCCTCACACGCATCTGTACATTACTCCTTCACCCTGCACATCCACATCATCCTCGCATCTCACCCACTCTATCTGCACCTTGGGCCCTGCGTGCAACACGTTTTATATATATAGTCAGTCCTCGTTGAACGCGCTTGCAGATGCCTTCCTGAAAAGTGCCGCGCTCAGCGAAAAACCCGTTGAGCGAAAACAATTTCTCCATCGTGAATAATGTGGTAACGAAAAGGTTTGCCGAGATACGATGTACCACCACACACACGCGTGGTAAAATATCAGTCCGTGTTACTCTGTCACCGCAATGCTCAACCACGCAGCGCTAGAAAGTAGCTCGTCATCGACCGCCCACTTTATAATGGAAGGTTTGCCTTCCATAACAGTGTGCGGTCGGCATTGTAACGGTGTGCGTTCTGCGTTATAACGGGGGGCGCGTTCCACGTTGGGCGAAAAGTGTCCCCATATGGAAGGACCGCGGTTACAGCGAAAAACGCGTCGCGTGAACACCAGCGCGTAAAGCGAGGACTGAGCGTGCTTACAAATATATTACTTTGTAATCACACGAACAACAGAAATTGACGGGTGCGTGCGTGCACGTGCGTGTGTGTTGCGTCTGTTGCCCCACTCACCTGTCGCTCGGTGAGGCTGAGCCGGTGCGAGATGCTGAGGCGCAGCTCCGGGGTGAGGAATCGGTTCTCGTCGAAGGCTCTCTCCAGCTCGGAGATCTGCTGCTTGCTGTAGGGGACGCGCTTCTTGCGCGGCCGCGACGCGCACGAAGTGCCCTGCGCCACCTGCGACCAGTGGCCCCCGATGCCGCCCAGTGCTGGGGAACACAAACGACGATGCAGTGTCACTAACAGTGTAGGGCAGTACCAGGGCAATGTTACTACAGTGCAGGGCAGTAGCAGGCAGTGTCACTAACAGTGTAGGGCAGTAGCAGGGCAATGTTACTACAGTGCAGGACAGTGGCAGGCAATGTCACTACAGTGTAGAGCAGTACCAGGGCAATGTTACTACAGTGCAGGACAGTAGCAGGCAGTATCACTAACAGTGTAGGGCAGTAGCAGGGCAATGTTACTACAGTGGAGGACAGTAGAAGGCAATGTTACTACAGTGCAGGACAGTAGCAGGCAATGTTACTACAGTGTAGGGCAGTAGCAGGGCAATGTCACTAACAGTGTAGGGCAGTACCAGGGCAATGTTACTACAGTGCAGGACAGTAGCAGGCAGTATCACTAACAGTGTAGGGCAGTAGCAGGGCAATGTTACTACAGTGCAGGACAGTAGCAGGGCAATGTTACTACAGTGAAGGACAGTAGCAGGCAATGTTACTACAGTGTAGGGCAGTACCAGGGCAATGTTACTACAGTGCAGGGCAGTAGCAGGCAATGCTACTACAGTGAAGGACAGTAGCAGGCAATGTTACTACAGTGTAGGGCAGTACCAGGGCAATGTTACTACAGTGTAGGGCAGTACCAGAGCAATGTTACTACAGTGTAGGGCAGTACCAGGGCAATGTTACTACAGTGCAGGGCAGTAGCAGGCAGTGTCACTAACAGTGTAGGGCAGTAGCAGGGCAATGTTACTACAGTGCAGGACAGTGGCAGGCAATGTCACTACAGTGTAGAGCAGTACCAGGGCAATGTTACTACAGTGCAGGACAGTAGCAGGCAGTATCACTAACAGTGTAGGGCAGTAGCAGGGCAATGTTACTACAGTGGAGGACAGTAGAAGGCAATGTTACTACAGTGCAGGACAGTAGCAGGCAATGTTACTACAGTGTAGGGCAGTAGCAGGGCAATGTCACTAACAGTGTAGGGCAGTACCAGGGCAATGTTACTACAGTGCAGGACAGTAGCAGGCAGTATCACTAAGAGTGTAGGGCAGTAGCAGGGCAATGTTACTACAGTGCAGGACAGTAGCAGGGCAATGTTACTACAGTGAAGGACAGTAGCAGGCAATGTTACTACAGTGTAGGGCAGTACCAGGGCAATGTTACTACAGTGCAGGGCAGTAGCAGGCAATGCTACTACAGTGAAGGACAGTAGCAGGCAATGTTACTACAGTGTAGGGCAGTACCAGGGCAATGTTACTACAGTGTAGGGCAGTACCAGAGCAATGTTACTACAGTGTAGGGCAGTACCAGGGCAATGTTACTACAGTGCAGGGCAGTAGCAGGCAGTGTCACTAACAGTGTAGGGCAGTAGCAGGGCAATGTTACTACAGTGCAGGAAAGTGGCAGGCAATGTCACTACAGTGTAGAGCAGTACCAGGGCAATGTTACTACAGTGCAGGACAGTAGCAGGCAGTATCACTAACAGTGTAGGGCAGTAGCAGGGCAATGTTACTACAGTGGAGGACAGTAGAAGGTAATGTTACTACAGTGCAGGACAGTAGCAGGCAATGTTACTACAGTGTAGGGCAGTAGCAGGGCAATGTCACTAACAGTGTAGGGTAGTACCAGGGCAATGTTACTACAGTGCAGGACAGTAGCAGGCAGTATCACTAACAGTGTAGGGCAGTAGCAGGGCAATGTTACTACAGTGCAGGACAGTAGCAGGGCAATGTTACTACAGTGCAGGGCAGTAGCAGGGCAATGTTACTACAGTGCAGGACAGTGGCAGGCAATGTCACTAACAGTGTAGGGCAGTAGCAGGGCAATGTTACTACAGTGCAGGACAGTGGCAGGCAATGTCACTAACAGTGCAGGACAGTAGCAGGCAATGTTACTACAGTGTTGGACAGTACCAGGGCAATGTTACTACAGTGTAGGACAGTACCAGGGCAATGTTACTACAGTGCAGGATAGTAGCAGGCAATGTTACTACAGTGCAGGACAGTAGCAGGCAATGTCACTACAGTGTAGGGCAGTAGCAGGGCAATGTTACTACAGTGCAGGACAGTAGCAGGCAATGTTACTACAGTGCAGGACAGTAGCAGGGCAATGTCGCTACAGTGTAGGGCAGTAGCAGGGCAATGTCACTACAGTGCAGGACAGTAGCAGGCAATGTCACTACAGTGCAAGATAGTGGTAGGCAATGTTACTACAGTGCAGGACAGTAGCAGTCAATGTTACGACAGTGCAGGACAGTAGCAGGCAATGTCACTACAGTGCAAGATAGTGGTAGGCAATGTTACTACAGTGCAGGACAGTAGCAGTCAATGTTACGACAGTGCAGGACAGTAGCAGGCAATGTTACTACAGTGCAGGACAGTAGCAGTCAATGTTACTACAGTGCAGGACAGTAGCAGGCAATGTCACTACAGTGCAGGACAGTAGCAGGCAATGTTGCTACAGTGCAGGACAGTAGCAGGTAATGTCACTACAGTGCAGGACAGTAGCAGGCAATGTCACTACAGTGCAGGACAGTAGCAGGCACTGTCAATACAGTGCAGGACAGTGGCAGGCAATGTTACTACAGTGCAGGACAGTAGCAGGGCAATGTCACTACAGTGTAGGGCAGTAGCAGGGCAATGTCACTACAGTGCAGGACAGTAGCAGGCAATGTCACTACAGTGCAAGATAGTGGTAGGCAATGTTACTACTGTGCAGAACAGTAGCAGGCAATGTCACTACAGTGCAGGACAGTAGCAGGGCAATGTTACTACAGTGCAGGACAGTAGCAGGCACTGTCAATAGAGTGCAGGACAGTGGCAGGCAATGTTACTACAGTGCAGGACAGTAGCAGGCAATGTCACTACAGTACAGGACAGTAGCAGGTCAGTGTCACTGACAGTGTAGGGCAGTAGCAGGGCAATGTTACTACAGTGGAGGACAGTAGCAGGCAATGTTACTACAGTGCAGGACAGTAGCAGGCAATGTCACTACAGTGCAGGACAGTGGCAGGGCAATGTCACTACAGTGCAGGACAGTAGCAGGCAATGTCACTACAGTGCAGGACAGTAGCAGGCAATGTTACTACAGTGCAGGACAGTAGCAGGCAATGTTACTACAGTGCAGGACAGTAGGAGGCAATGCTACTACAGTGCAGGACAGTAGCAGGCGATGTTACTACAGTGCAGGACAGTGGCAGGGCAATGTTACTACAGTGCAGGACAGTAGCAGGCAATGTCACTACAGTACAGGACAGTAGCAGGTCAGTGTCACTGACAGTGTAGGGCAGTAGCAGGGCAATGTTACTACAGTGGAGGACAGTAGCAGGCAATGTTACTACAGTGCAGGACAGTAGCAGGCAATGTTACTACAGTGCAGGACAGTAGCAGGCAATGTCACTACAGTGCAGGACAGTAGCAGGCAATGTCACTACAGTGCAGGACAGTAGCAGGCAATGTTGCTACAGTGCAGGATAGTAGCAGGTAATGTCACTACAGTGCAGGACAGTAGCAGGCAATGTCACTACAGTGCAGGACAGTAGCAGGCAATGTTACTACAGTGCAGGACAGTAGCAGTCAATGTTACGACAGTGCAGGACAGTTGCAGGCAATGTTACTACAGTGCAGGACAGTAGCAGTCAATGTTACTACAGTGCAGGACAGTAGCAGGCAATGTCACTACAGTGCAGGACAGTAGCAGGCAATGTTGCTACAGTGCAGGACAGTAGCAGGTAATGTCACTACAGTGCAGGACAGTAGCAGGCAATGTCACTACAGTGCAGGACAGTAGCAGGCACTGTCAATACAGTGCAGGACAGTGGCAGGCAATGTTACTACAGTGCAGGACAGTAGCAGGCAATGTCACTACAGTACAGGACAGTAGCAGGTCAGTGTCACTGACAGTGTAGGGCAGTAGCACGGCAATGTTACTACAGTGGAGGACAGTAGCAGGCAATGTTACTACAGTGCAGGACAGTCGCAGGCAATGTTACTACAGTGCAGGACAGTTGCAGGGCAATATCAATACAGTGCAGGACAGTGGCAGACAATGTTACTACCGTGCTGGGTAGTTAATGAGAGCGATAACCCGGGCATCCAGTCTGATTCGGACCGTGAAGTTCTATTGCTTGCGATGTCATACAAACGACACGCGTGCGTGCTTGCCATACTTTTAGGTTTTAGTTTGTCTTCGAACAGGTAAAAAAATTATCTATTGGGAATTAATGATCTTTTTTTTGGGCCGGGGTGGGGGGGCTTTGTTGCCCCCTCCCCTCCCCCCGTTCTAACAAAACCCCACGGACGAACCAATCCATAAACAGGTGCTGCAGGCTCAAGTTCCGAATGGCAATGTCGTGCATCAACGTCGCGGTTACGAGCAGCACGGCGGATACTACAACAACAGCAGCAAGGCTGGTCGAACGCATCACAGACAAAGCACACACACTGGTAACAAAACACACGCTCATGACTCTGCAGAGCAGAGCGAGCAACTTGCACGGGCACTTAAGAGGAAGTCTGAGTTCCGACAGTGATTCGTGTTTGGAAGGTAACATTGAAAATTAAAATGCTCTTTTCGTTGTTAACATCGACGTTTATTTTTATTTTTCCTTTTCAGTTGGTATTTTGAAAAAAATTGCCAAGAACATTGAGCAACGACTAGCGTGTTTAAATCGTGGCTTAATTTATGCAAAAGAAGGCGGCTATAATATTTATGTACACATTTAAAACAAGTCCTGAATTAATTTCAAAAGATAATTCATGCATCAAGCACGGATGCTCATGGAAGTCAGTTTTATAACATTTGTTAACATAAATGAAGCAACCCTATGTGATTTGTTCAAATAAATGCAATAACCGCGTACGTCTTCTTAGTTTAGGGCCACCCTGTATCAAGGCCGTAGCCATGGAGTCAACATTGAGGGGGACCAAATCTTCCAGCGGGTCTGGAGGTCCCAACCCAGAACAAAATCTAAATTTGAAAACTAATTTCATGCCTAAAATATTTAAAAAATCACTAACACATGGGATAGACTTTTTATGTATGTATTACAATAATGTCTAATAGTGTATTGTATTACATTTCTGTTTTTACATCTTCATCGTTTCTTGTTTCATTATATGTAATGGCAGAGATTAGGGATTAATAAAGTACAACCATAACGATAATCATATAAACAGAAATCTATGCATTGATTTAAATGAAGACAAGTCGAGATATTGTAGCCAATGTTGAGCAAATTGTTATTTTTATTTATATAGCATATAAAAAAGAAATTATATAGCAATATTTTTTTTGGGGGGGGTTGGGACATTTTGAGTATATTTGAATATTGGGGGGGGATGTGTGCTCCTATTAATGCAATTGTTTAGCGAGACCTGTGGGTTCTCTACTCGTCTATTCAGGGGACACATCCCCCCCAATATATATTATAATTACAGCCTTGCCCTGTATAGACGAGTAGAGAACGCACAGGTCTCGCTAAACAATTGCATTAATAGGAGCACATAATTTAAAAGTTATTTAAATAAAATAATGTCACTTCCATATAGGTTATTTCCACATCTTCGGGTGTCACCTCTTGATTATTCTGATTGTTTTATTTCAAACCATCTTCCGAACTCATTCTTCTTCCGCCGTTTTACACGCAACTCAGCCTTTATTTGTTACACGGAAAATCCCGTGTCGCCAGTTACCCAGCTAGTTTCGTTGGCAACGGCTCGCAGCAGCCACTAACAATATAATTAACGTCGTGGTGGAGAAGGAGCCCAGCCAGCAGCCAGACAGGAAACTCGAGGCAATTTTTATTTTATATATATGTGTGTGTTGATGTGTTATATTTCCTGCGATGTTCATTGTATAGATGCATGTGAAGTACTCTATGCGATGTAGGTTAAACAATGTTTTTAAAAGTGGTCATCACGTGTTTGCTATGCGTGTGTGCATGCTCCGTATCAAGGGATTTCCCAGGGTGAAACATTTAAATATTTAAGTCCTGTATATAATTATATATAAAGTGGGGGAACTTTTCTGTCAATCGTCCTTAATCGTAGCGGAGAGAAGGTCTCGACTCTCCGCCAATGGCACGTCGTCTCTCTGCGACGAAGTAGGTCTATTGCCCGAAACGTCGCCTTATGTCTGATGTTTGTTTTCATTCATTTCCGTGCAGTGTTATTGACGAACGCGTTGATACTTCTGTTGTTGTCGATATTACGATGATGATGATGATGATTATTATTATTATTGTGTCCAGTGGACCACCACCAACGCAGTCACACGTGTTGGGGGTTATTTTGTTGGTTACGAGGGTACCAACAAAAACTAAATTGGCCGTGAAGTTTTGTCATAAATGCACCAGTTTTTAGTATTGAATATTTGTACTAGTATATATATAATGTTGTTTGTCTCTTAACTGTGATTCTTAAATGTGTTATCTTTGGGGTTTAATGTTAATCATAGGCAGAGTTTAACTTCTATATTTCGGTGCGGAGGGGGGGGCAGAGGTTCGCTTTGTCCCTCGCATGATGAGGAATCGCGGGTGCCAATAATACATTTAT
Source organism: Lampetra planeri (assembly GCF_965212315.1). NCBI lineage: Eukaryota > Metazoa > Chordata > Hyperoartia > Petromyzontiformes > Petromyzontidae > Lampetra > Lampetra planeri. The sequence continues at coordinate 27,255,372 of NC_136107.1, forward strand.
TTTAAACCTTAATTGTAAACTACTGAAAATCAATTAATAAAGGTTGCCCAGAGCCCCCCCCCCCCCCCGCCCCCCCCCAAACTCCAATCGTGACGTGAGGTTAGAAAGACTTCGTCTGAGCTGCGGTCCAGTCGCCCTGGATGGAAAGTCGCGCGCTTAAAGTTTGTTTCGCGCCGTGCCTCGCGCGTTTTGCATACTTTTGGTGGCGCCCTAACCCCCCCCCCCCCACGTCGAATCGAGTTGGTTAACTTCACGCATTTCCACACAAAAACTGCCGAATTACTTCCCAACGATCCACTGGCCTCGACAGAACCGCCTCCACGGTGCGATCGAGCGCCCCGAGATGCACGCGTGCCGCTCGTGCGCCGAGCTTCTTGGCCAACGCGCGGAGACAATTTGCGATCGTTTCGTTTCGTTTTGTTTGACGGCAGCAGGGAAAACGTCGCGTGGAGGTTGTGCGTAACTTTGGGACAAACATATCAGCGGTCAGTCGTTCGTTCGTGAGTCGAGACACACTTCGGTGTGTCTCAAGACTTTTTTTTTCCAAGTTTGGTCGGTTGATAATTAAATTAAATTAGTATGTTTTTGCGCGTATGTTGAACTTCTTTCGCACCGTACGTAGCCAACCGTGGTCACCAGCCGTCGCGAATCGTCCCCGAACGCTTACGTTAAGGTGCTCTCAGATGGAACAACGAGTTGGTATGCTGCTGTGCGCTGCTTATCACGGTCGGCTTCGCGTCTCCGATAAGCACACTTGGCTACGTACGGTGCGAAAAAAGTTCAACATACCTACGTAAATATATAATTATTTCGTGGCGGTTAAACTTATTTCTGTGGCCGAGCGACATTTTGTTCAGCGTCCATGAAAAGTTTGGTAACTTCATGAAGTTTATATATACAAAGACAAAGATTCCCCGTACAGCCTGAGCAGACTGTTGGGGCAAGTGCTGTTGGCGAGTAGCAGCGATGAAGACGGGCACGGCACACGAGGGCGTGGGTAACCAACACCACGCCCGGCCGCCTTTATCTCCCCAGTAAAGATGTTTGCACACCGCACCAGGTACTTATTTGAGGCTGAGTAGACCTAGGAGAGGCACAGTGCCGATTCGGATCATCGTTACTGGTTTTGGCCGTGAGAGGGAATCGAACTCGGGTCGCCGGGTTCTTAAATATATATATACACACGTATATGTTTATGTATTAATCGGAGTGTTAATGAAGAAGTCACGTGTTTGCACACATTAATTTTGAATGTGTCAGGGGGGGGGTACGAACGATGCACTACAATGGTTATGTACTCGAATTGTAAATGTTGTGGGTATACTCTGACATGGCACGTTGTGTTTACGCGATCTAACCCCCCCCCCCCCCAAATAAAATACTATTTTATTATGGATAACGGTGATGATGTTAGTGTGCCCAGGATCGTTACTGGACACCACGCACCTATTGCCGTGAGAGCTACGGCCGAATGGCCGCGAGGACGCGTGGCGATGAAGTTGCGCTCGCAAGGTGTCGATACGGCAACAATGAACCCACGTGTTCGAGTTGATATCGTTATTATAGTCTGTCGACCGTGTGTGCGTGTGTGTATGTATGTGGGTGGGGAGCGGTGGGGAGCGGTGGGGAGCGGTGGGGAGCGGTGGGGAGCGGTGGGGAGCGGTGGGGAGCGGTGGGGAGCGGTGGGGAGCGGTGGGGAGCGGTGGGGAGCGGTTAGCGTACTGCGCTACGAACCTGGCGACCCGAGTTCGATTCCTGCTCACGGTGACGATTATTTGAAACGGTCCCATGCTTCCCCCTATGTCGCCTCAGCCTCAAGGTCTGAGTACCTAGTGCGGTGTGTAAACATCGCCACTAGGAAGACGAAGGCGGTCGGGCGTGGTGCTGGTCACCCAACTCGTCGTTATGGCCTTCATCGGTGTCACTCGCTAACAGCACTTGCCCCTACAGTCTGTTCAGGCTATAGCGGGGATCTTTGCCTCTCTGTGTGTGTGTGTATATATAGCTACTAAAACTACTGGAAGCGTCACCGGTAAATTTTTACTTCGCATCCCTAATGTTAATCAGTAAACAACAATTATAATTATTAACTTCGTGTCTTAGGCACGTGCTAAAATATCAAAGTGACCCACCAACCCCCCTCCCACCTCGGCCTGTAATGCGCTGTGTTAATGAAAATAATGATGATGATGATACGAGAGAAAAAAACTTAAAGCAAACTTTTACCCGATAATTCAAGCGGCGTTCGTGGGTTTTCATCCACCAACATGAACAAGGTGATCCAAACGAAATGTTTATGAGCCTTGATCTCTACCTCCTCCACGAGGCTCACCACTCCGCTTCTCTATTCGCGGGGCTCACTGATATATTTTCTATTCGCGGGGCTCACGAAACTCCTCTCGAATCAAAGGGCGCACTAATCTATCTAATCACAGGGCTCATTCAACTCTTATCTATTCACGGGGCCTCACTAATATTCTCTCTCACCGTGGGCATCACTAATCACTCACAACGGAAAACTGCGAATGAAATTGGGACGTCAAAACGGAAATGTACGTAAAATGACCCAAAAATAATTCCAGATGCGAAACCTGACGAACATCAAGCTCTGCAAAATGCATTCAAAGAAAACCAGAAATAGAAATAAAAAAAGAAACAGCGGATACAAGCAGCACTAAATCTAAAACGGAGAACGTGAATTGAATAGCGAGCGCGTACTTTCCATTTCAAGTTTCAGCCCAATAATATCTCGAGAGCATACACTAATTAAACTGTCAACAGATGAATAATAATGATGATGACGATTATACATTTAATAATAATTATACGTTAAAAGGCAATTGGGGTCATCGACTCAGCACGGTCAAAGTTGTTTGATGATCGCGGCGTCTGCGATGCCGCCACCGCGATTCACAAATCTGTCAACAGGCGTCGCTAGCGAGGCAAGTTGGACACGCGTGCATACAACAACAAAGACAAAGATCTCCCGTGTGGCCTCAGCAGACTGTTGGGGCAAGTGCTGTTAAAGTGAGCACCGGTGAAGGCCGGCTTACGGCACACGAGGGGGTGGGTAGCCAACAACCACGCCCGACCGTCTTTGTCTCCCGAGTGGCGATGTTTACACACCGCAGCCGGTGCTCGTTTCAGACCGAGTCGATCTAGGGGAGGCCCAGGACCGGGTCGGAAAATCGGCACCGAAGTTGACCGTGAGCGGGAATCGAACTCGGGTCGCCGGGTTCGTAACGCAGTGGTCAGCCGCTGACCGCTACGCCACCAAGAACACCAGCACTCAACACATTCGCCAATAACACCGTGGCCTTAACACAATAATACAGTATATATAGCAGACGACGTTTCGAGCAATGACCCTTCTCCAAAGCACATTTCGCCCAGTGAATACGGCAAATGCGCGGCTACGGGGTGTGTTCATAGGTGTTCGCCACTGGACTTGTACAATAATCATCGCAATGTCGTCGGAGCGAGGGTGCTTGTAATTATTAGCATGCCTCGCCATGGGCACGGCGAACAATGATCAAATGTACAGGAGCAGCGCGGCAAGGAGGAGGGCGGACAGAATCTCTCCGTTCCCTGCCCCCCACCAACCCCCCTCTCCACTAGTTTTTAAATTTCCTCCTTGATTGAAGCGAACTCGATGCGAGTTGGCGCGTTCGAGTCCTTGCGATGGGCGCTCCACCCCCTCGCACGCGTGGACGATGATAATGATGATGATGCGTGTCACCTTATCGCTGTTACCTGAGTGGCGCGTGCTCGCATGTGCGTGCCATGTTGCGCTTCTTTAGCACCGTACGTAGCCAAACCGTGATCAATCGGAAGTGCGGGGGGAGGACGAACCCGTTGCTTTCCCGGAATGTCTTTGCGACTGCCGTGTCTGCTGCGTCAACCCCTCACTGGCGCGCATGGGGTTTTCTCCCGGTACGCTTCGTTTGACTTAATTGTCTGAAAACATCTTCATATGCAGAGAACTGCAGAGCAGTTGGTGCCCGCTGGCTCGCCGCTTGGCAGCCTTCCAGCTTTGGTCTGTGGTCCCGACACTCTTGCGATTCGTGAGAGATGCAATTTGCGCGAACGAGTCCGCAATGCATATAACACTAATCGTGATATCTATTTAATTTAGTTACGATTCATTTGCTGCCACGACCTTGATTTCTCACCGAGGTCCGAACGCGGGTATTTTTTGTCAATCTTCTGACGGCTGAATGCCGACAACTGCAATCAACATCCAAATTAACATCAGATCTGAGAAGGAGGCTGGGCAAGGAGTTGGCTAGCTGCAGCGGGGGTCAAAATAAGATCGGGAATCCTCGGGAAATGTTACGTCTTAAATTCACGAAGGATCAGTACTGATCTCGCCACACGGATACGGCGCGGTGTGCATCACGACATCCTTGATTGATTTTGTTCCATACGCGAGCCCCGTTTAAGGGCATCACGGTGCCGAGATGTTACCTCCCTCGCCTGGTATGCAGGAGGCCGTGGGTTCGATCCAGACCCTGATGCCTGTTGTTGTATGTGGAGTTTGCGTGTCTCTTTCTCTCCCCGTGGCCGCGTGGATTTCTCCCCGGGTCCTCCGGTTTTTCCCTCCACATTTTGAACCAACAACACGCGTTTAGAGTATTTGGCTGCTATGAATGTCCACGTGATATGCGATCATTTGTGGCCAGGTAGCTTCTGAAAACAGATCTGTATAGCTCAGTGGGCCTTGCCTGGTGAAATAAATGTCCCAGTGAGCAGAGTTCGATTCCCGGCCACTGTTAACATCAGTGGCAACCGGTCCTGCTCCGCTCTTCCCCGCTCCGATCCACCCTGAATCCCCCCAACTCACGAACTAACTAACCAGCGTAGTGAAGTTGTATATATATATACAAATGTATTGTCGATTTTTACCTGCTAAATTGTTTAACTCGTTGAGCCATATATTTGTTTAATTATCATTATCATGTTTGTATCACGTCTTGTGAATTGCACGTGTAATTGTGACCCGGTTGAGTTCGTTCATTCAGAGATTATTCACATTGCTTGTAATGCATTGTTTGTAATGCATTGTTCATCATGCATTGTATTCATGCATTGTTTATAATTCACTGTTGAAAATGCACTGCTCGCGCCCCTCCGCTGTATAACTCCCTCTCCCATCATCATCGGCATCTCTTCTCCCAGATCCCTTATTAGAATGATATTATTATAAACAAAATAATTATAATAATGACATTGCTAAATTCAAGAACACGCGTTACACTCTTTATCTATTACACAATATTGAGAAGAGTGCTCGTTGTTTCTGGTCGCTTGGCGGTTATATATATGTATGAGGATAAAGTAGTAGAGATTATTAACCACAAACTTGATTTGAAGCTTTCGTGACTACAGGAATTACTCTTTGGTTCTTTCGGTAAAGTCACGTGTGTCTATGTTGTGTGTCTCTCTCTGTGTGTCTCTGTGTTGTCTCTCTCTGCTTGTGTGTCTGTCTGTGTGTCTCCGTGCCTGCTTTTGTCTCTCTCTCAAATTTAGCAATCTTTGGAAGAACGTAATCAACCAGGTAGGGTGTTGACTGTTGTCTTAGCCGACTCTCTGTGTTGTATTGCATTGTATTTCTAAGTTTGCTAGGTTTGTTCTCTACCTGATGACGATTGCTTGTGTTGCAATCGAAACGTCGTATTCTATTATTGAATTTATTTTCTTTCTACGTGACTTTACCGAAAGAACCAACGAGTAATTATTAACCACGCTAATGATCCAGTGTTTGCGACAAGACAGGGGGTTGGTGGATCACGTAGAGAACTCTCCCCTGAAGCCCTCTCGTCGTGGCTAGCGTATGTGTGTGTGTGTGCGCACACACGCGTGCGCACACACACACACTCAAGGATGTTACCAAAACAAATACTTTTTTCACGAAGCGCGCAAAATGAATACAATTACAGCCATTCAACAAACGCTGACAAATCCAACGTGGAAATGCGACCGCCGTTCGTCATAGGCCACTTCTTTGTGTATCGTTTATACGCAGCACCCCCATCCGTGCCTCGTTTAATTAGGATTTTTAATCAGCTGAGTAATTTCCGAGAATTCCTTTTGGCAGCACTGCCGCTGCGGGGAAAATGTTATATGGCAGTTGCGTAACGTTAGCAAACGTCAGCGGCCAGTCGTGTGTTTTATGTTTCAAGAAAAACTTCGGTGAGTCTCAATACTTAATATCAGGAGGGTCTGGCTTTTAGGATGTTTGGTCAGTTGATAATCAAATAAGAGTATTGTGTAAGTTTGTTGGACTTATTTTGCACCGTACGTATCGGAATTGTGGAGGAAGGACAATAAACTAAACACAAAAAGCAGTTCGAAAAGAAATACATTTTAAATTTAGATTTAAAAGTGCATCGCTTAAGTGGCTTCCTCATATCAGAAGGAAGAGCGTTCCAGACGGCCGCGGAAGCGCAACTGAAAGCGCCACGCGATGCGGTAACCATATTTGTTCGATGGTCAGCCAAAAAGCCACTGCTGCTGCTGCTGCGAGGATGACCGAGTTCGCGTGATGGTTTATAGCTCCTTGACAGGAGTCTTCGTTCTTAATTTTAGAACTTTCGTGACTGCAGGAATTATTATTTGTTTCTTTCGGTTAAGTCACGTCTAAAGATAAAATAATAAATTAAATTAAATAATAGAATACGACGTTTCGATTGCAACACAAGCAATCATCATCAGGTATAATGAAATAGCGACATAAAAGAGACGATCACCCCTCTCTGTTACCGGTGTTGCTCTCGCTATGTATCTTGGTGATATCTGTCTGCTAATGTCTGTCTATAGTTTTCTGGTTAGATTTTATGTCGCTATTTCATTATACCTGATGATGATTGCTTGTGTTGCAATCGAAACGTCGTATTCTATTATTTAATTTAATTTATTATTTTATCTTTAGACGTGACTTAACCGAAAGAAACAAATAATAAGGAGTCTTCGTCTTGGTGTGTGGGAGGAAACACAGAGGCCCCGGAGAAAACTCACGATGCTCCGGAGGAGATCATTACTCAGAGGTTGTGCAGTGATGAGGTCAATGGGCCTGCTTGCTGTGCTGCCATTGTCGAGCCACCTCGCAAACACCCAGATGGCTTAGAAGTTTCACCAATTATTCTTTGGTTTTTTCGGTAAAGTCACGTATAAAGATAAAATAATAAATTAAATAATAGCATACGACGTTTCGATTGCAACACAAGCAATCATCATCAGGTATAATGAAATATCGACATAAAATCTAACCAGAAAACTATAGACAGACATATAAGCATAGTTTTCTGGTTAGATTCTATGTCGCTATTTCATTTCTACCTGATGATGATTGCTTGTGTTGCAATCGAAACGTCGTATGCTATTATTTAATTAATTATTTTATCTTTATACGTGACTTTACCGAAAAAACCAAAGAATAATTCCTGCAGTCACGAAAGCTCCAAAATTAAGATTAGTTTCACCAATCTCTACGTGACCCAACAACCCCTTGTCTAGAAAAACGCTGGATGACTAGCGAGGTTGATAATGGCCACCACGTCCGTTTTTTTATTTAATTTATGTTTAAGTCAGCAAACGACACTGCCAAAGGCGTAATGTATCAGAGGTAATATGTGATCACGAATTGAGCATGCATTGTTAATAGAACGTGGGAAAAGGTTTGATGTTGATGACGATGGTGGTGAGGATAACGATGGTAACTGGATACAATTCCAACCTCGTGCAGTTCTGCGGGAAGTGTAACAGACATGATCTGTCTGCTATAAATGTACGCACGATGACAAGCCACTTCGTTCAGCTGGCATTTGTGACAGCCAGGTCGCTTCTTTAACACCAACTATGCTAGACAGCTCACTAGGCCTTACCTGGTAAAATAAAAAAATAGCTGAATTTAAGTTTTAATGAATTACATTTACAAAGCGCCGACTCTCTTCAATCCACAAATAGCGTGGTCCATAATTCCTCAATAACATTGTGGGGCCTTAAAAAAATAACAGGTGACGTTCCGCGCTGTAAAGTAGACTCATTCTCTGAAACGTCGCCCTGTTATATGTTTTTTTTTTCCTTTTAAGGCCACCGTGTTGATGACGAACGCGTTGATTGTATTCTTATAACAAAAGTGATATACATATTAACCTTATGGCGGTGCCCCGGCTCTCGCATAATATCCCTGATGCAGTCATTTTTAGTCTGCGGATGGTCGGCGATGCGGCAATCGACTCATCTCGACGAGCTGTACACTACGATGCACCACCACGGTGCCACGTGCGAGCGTTCAGGGTTTCGGCGCAATCGTCCTCGCTGCGTTTCGACATCGCGGAGTGGCACTGATTTCGGATTGATTGGTACCCCAGTCGCAGGGGTTAAGTACACCCCTGGAAAAAAAAGTGTCCCAGGAATAAAATATGTAATTGCCTCGCCCGTTTTGTATTATTTGGTACCCCGGGGTACCGCCATAAGGATCATTTGTAACTTCGCGTCTACAGAATTATCCGTTTTGAATGAGATAAAGACAACTTTGCCGAAGCGTTTTGTTGTTCACCTTTAAATGACAATACGGCACATTGCAGTTGTTGTGTTGGTGACAGCAGCGGCGAGAGACTTTCAAAGCAACGTGGTTGCTCGCCTTTGCCACACAGAGGCATGCGCTTGTTATTATTATTATGATGTTTTAAATCAAGAGACAGCCACAAGTGTTTAGGCAGGGGTAAAATACACCCCTGCGTATCAAGACTCTTCCTTTGGGGGAGTCGTGCCATGAAGATAGCAACAACAACAAAAAATAGTTTCAACGTTTGAATAGTGTGGTTTGTTTAAAGAAGCGTTACAGATCGGGCGCGCACGTACACACGGGGATATTTGTGTCGGCCGGTTTCCTGCTGCGTATGCAACACACACACAACACACACACCACACACACACACAACACACACACCACACACACACAACAACACACACACAACACACACACAACAACACACACACACACAACACACACTCCACACACACACAACACGCACACAACACACACACACACACCACACACACACAACACGCACACAACACACACACAACACACACACCACACACACACAACACGCACACAACACACACACAACACACACACACAACACACACAGCACAACACACACACAACACACACACACAACACACACAACACACACAACACACACACACACAACACACACAACACACACACAACACACCGCGCTCTCGCACCAGCGCGCTACCGATGTACATTGAGCGACTCCACGCAAATGAGTAACCGCGTAAGGTGTATATTAAAAATAAAAAAAAATCTTTCCTTCTTTCTTATCTAACGACGAGAGCAAATACAGATCTTGACGTTTGTGCCGAATTAGATTTCATGTAGAGGTTGCTCATGACGACTTTAGGTAAACGTCCACTTATAAATCACCTAGATTGAAAACTAATTTCGTTAGGACTGCCTCTTGTTGTGTTTGGTTTCATGTCCTTCTCCCTCGCACCTCCGACTAGCACGGTTGGTTACGTACGGTGCGAAAGAATTTCAACGTGCATACGTAGACTGTAATCGGTGGTGCAGGGGAAGGACAACAAACTCAACACAAACAAGCAACTGGTCCTGATATATTTGTTGGACACCATTCTTAACCCTTAAGGAAGATTACGCTACATATTAAATTACAATATTGGAACTTTTCAACCGCTGGTGCTCTACCAACGTCTCATATCTCACCGAGGGAATCCTTTTTGTTAACGTAAGAAACGTGTAAAGAAAGCAGTACTCATTCATAGTGGGTCACAGTGCAGGATATCGTCCACCGTGCTGTTGTTTGCTGGCCTGATGGGAGGTTTTCGGCTCTTTAACTCGGCAGGTGTGTTAAATAAAATATGAAAAGGCGATTTTTTTTTAATAGGCGATGTTTTTGAAAATATTATTTTAGATTCGTTGTTTGCGATAAATCCCCACTGCCTTTTGTGTTTAGTTTGCAGTCCTTCCCCCGAACCTTCGCTAAACACGGTTGGCTACGCACGGTACGAAATAAGTTCAACACATATACGTACACTTCGTTAAGCTATCATTTGTGACGAGGTCGCTTCTGAAAACGAGATATATGGCTCTGCGGGCTATAACTGGCAAATAAATAAAGTTTGATATTTTTTTATCCGAGATGATTACGGGAGCGGGCTGATTCAGAAGCTTGTGGTGGATGAGGAGGTTCGTGAAGAACGGTCCTGGTCAGTTGGAGGCAGTCGCCCTCCAACAACAACGAGGGGCAAAGGAGCGACGCTCACAACAACGAGCGTAGCGCCGGGCGGATAAAACACTAAAAAGTTTGCACAGTGGGGAGCACAGCCGTTGCATCTGCCAGTCATCTCAAGTCGGTTAACCAATAACAGCTGGAGCTTGTCCCGTGACCTCCTGCCAGCGAGCCTTCGACACTTCACGTGGCCTCAACGTGCACCTAGCCTGGCACAAGCGCCGTCGCGAAGCCACCGTCACTGAGTGGCGAATGGCGGCTGTTGTTGGTGTCGAATTCTTTGCTAATTATCCACCGCTAGATGAGGCGCCTCTCGGCACGACGAGGGTTTGCTTCAAGTTATCTAACCACCCTCTGTACGCAATTGTAATTGATTCATTTAAAAGCATAGCTTTATCATTATTGCATTGTTTGCATTACAATACAATACCGCTTCAATGTATTGTGTACGGTGTAAGTATTTTCATTGCAAATGGGAGACTCTTAATTTTCTATTCGTTTACATGCCCATATTCGTCGTGTGCCTTGTTTATTACTTTGATGTAGTCAATAACTTTGATTACAAGTGTGCTAATTTTCTGTTATGATTTGTGTGTGCAGTGGGTTAAATCTACAACCGTCAGCAAAGATCGGCTGCATCGATTCGTATTTCATAACTATATATAACTATATATATACAAAACAAAGACAAAGACCCCCGTATAGCCTTAACAGACTGTAGGGGCAAGTGCTGTTAGCGTGCACCTATGAAGGCCGGCACGGCACACGAGGGGGTGGGAGGCCAGCACCACGACCGACCGCCTTTGTCTCCCCAGTGGCGATGTTTGCACAACGCACCACAAAACCTGAGTCGACCTAGGGGAGGCCCAGGACCGGTTCAGATAATCATCACTGGTGTGGGCCGTGAGCGGGAATCGAACCCGGGTCTAATGGTTTGTAGCGCAGCGCTCTAACCGCTACACTACCGCTCCCCACGCTACATATACATATAATATATACACACACAGCAGGGACAGACCCCCCCCCCCCCTGCATAGCCGATATAGACTGTTGGGGGGGGGGAGTGTTCTTACAATTGGTGGGTGGTGTGTTCCCAACACCACACACGGCCGCCTTTGTCTCCCCCGGGACTGGTGTTCACTCACCAAAGACGACCATACCCCGTATAGCCTCAACAGACGGTAGGGGCAAGTGCTGTGAGCGAGCACTTGTGAAGGTCGGCACGGCACCACACGAGAGGGTGGGTGGTCAGCACCACGCCTCGGCCGCCTTTGTCTCCCAAGCGGCGATGTTTACGCATCGCACCGGGTTACTCGTTTGAGGCCGAGTCGACCTAGGGGAGGCCCAGGACCGGTTTAGATAATCGTCACCGGTGTTGGCCATGAGCGGGTTATCGAACTCGGTCCGCTCACCGCTACACCACCCACCCCCGGCTTCCCACCACAGACACAAAGACAACGACTCCCCCCCCCACCCCCCCGTGTAGCCTGAACAGACTTTTTGGATTTCGATTTAAAGCTTTCGCGACTGCAGGGATTAATCTTCTTGGTTATTTCGGTAAAGTCACGTGACTTTACCGAAAGAACCATATTGTATTTATTTAAAAAAATGCATTAAATAACATGATCTCAGTATCATAAAGTGATCCCAATCTGATGTCAATTTTCACTTTGTTTATTGAAGTTATTTAGCACCGCGATTGAAAGCACTTACGTATTTAAAAAAAATAAGAACCCAGAATAAGACTTTTTTTAGGTAAGTTCCGTTCGCGAACACACACAATGACGCGTTCATCCGTTTGGACGAGCTTGTGGATACACACGGATCCATTGCAGTCTGTAAGAGCGCGCGCGTTTCATGAACATAATACCATGATACGTACACTGCACGTAACCTCTAATGAGGTGCTGTACTGTGTATCATGGCAGTGCTTTCGCGAGGATTGAGTGCAACCACCAATTGATGACTAAACCATCGGTGCGAAATGCGAGTGTCTTCTGCACGCCCAGACATATTCCCCGCTGTTCCTTTTGCACGATGTGAATACGTATCGTGAGCAAACGCCGTTCGGAAATATGCGTTCACAGTGTCCACACGTGTGTGTTTTACATGCACATATGTCCTGATACGAAGACCGGCCAACATTATAGGAGGTGATGGATGAAGTCATTTAATGCTCAGCGGATTCGACGAATCGACTCAAACTGTCAATGTTTCCATGTTTGTTAATAATCACACCGTTTGAAAAGTACGGATAATTATTGCCGTAATATCAGGATTATAAGGCGCTTCGGACAGTAGGACGCACTTCAAACGTGTCCCCGGGTGTCAATAAAGTAATAAAGTTATACCATACTCGGTAACACTTTTTTCTCTCTCACTTTTATCCTCCGCATAGCCCTAACAGACTACTCTTTGGTTCTTTCGGTAAAGTCACGTAGACAGAAAAAATAAATTAAATAATAGCATACGACGTTTCGATTGCAAAACAAGCAATCATCAGCAGGTACAAATGAAAGAGAAAACAAAACTTAGTAAACTTAGAAATATAATGCAATACAACACAGAGAGTCGGATAATATAACTGTCAACCCCCCTACCTGGTTGATTACGTTCTTCCAAAGATTGCTAAATTTGAGAGAGAGAGACAAAACACAGACACGGAGACACACAGACAGACACACAAGCAAAGCAGACACCTGATGATTGCTTGTGTTGCAATCGAAACGTCGTGTGCTATTATTTAATCTATTTTCTCTTTCTACTTGACTTTACCGAAAGAACCAAAGAGTAATTCCTGCAGTCACAAAAGCTCCAAATCAAGTTCGTAACAGACTGTTGGGGCAAAGTGTTACTCGCAGACATTTACACACCGCAACCGCCTACTCATTTTGAGGCTGAGTCGGCCTAGGGGTGGCCCATGAGCGGGAATCACGCGCGCGCATATTCGTCCGTATACCGGATTATAAGACGCACCTCCAAACGTCGCGTCGTATAATACAATATACGTTCAGATAACGACAACAAACTCTACACATCCAGTGTCAATAGCACCGTGGTCTTAGAAATGGGAAAAAAAATCTCTATATATATAAAACAAGCACTGTTTCGGGAAATGGCCCTTCTTTATAGCACGTACAATTATGCATTAATTATCTACAAATACATGCATTAAATAGGACGGTCATACGTATTCACGTAAATCATTCGGCGATTTAAAAAGACAACTTCATTGTAACTTGACTTGCCACGCATGAAATGAAACACGCAGTTCAACGGACGGTAACGACTGTCAGTGGCCGATCGTATATCCCAATCGCCTTCGCAGCAGTGAACTTTCTATATATATCCTGTAAAATGACAATGTCGTTTAATGAACACGTCGCTACGCACTATATTTACACGGCGTAGACATTTCACATCGCATTGTGTACGCGCGCAGGCCTCTCTAGATACGCAGACGTAAAGAATTGCCGAGGTATGTGACATGCCGTCAACGTGTAGGGTATTGAATACACCTACATATACCGTGAGCACGTGCGTCCTCGCACATTGTGGAGCGTGCACACCGGCATCGCCAACGAGGGCACGTCCAGTCAACCATTCCACTCTGGGTGGTCATCATCCAGCAGTGGATCGATGATAACGAGTGATTTCATAGCACTTAGGCTGGAGGCGACGGTGGCTTTGTGATTAAGAGCGACCGCGCCTCCATGAAGCCGCCGACCCAAGTTCGATTCCCCGACACGCGCTGTGTGTGTACTGTGTGTGTGTGCACTGTGTGTGTGCACTGTGTGTGTGTACTGTGTGTGTACTGTGTGTGTGTGCACTGTGTGTGTGTACTGTGTGTATACTGTGTGTGTGCACTGTGAGCTTGTACTGTGTGCGCTGTGTGTGTGTACTGTGTGCGTACTGTGTGTGTGTGCACTGTGTGTGTGTACTGTGTGTGTACTGTGTGTGTGCACTGTGTGCTTGTACTGTGTGCACTGTGTGTGTGCGCTGTGTGTGTGTACTGTGTGTGTGTGTACTGTGTGTGTACTGTGTGTGTGCACTGTGTGCTTGTACTGTGTGCACTGTGTGTGTGCGCTGTGTGTGTGTACTGTGTGTGTGTACTGTGTGTGTACTGTGTGTGTGTGCACTGTGTGTGTGTACTGTGTGTGTACTGTGTGTGTGTGCACTGTGTGTGTGTACTGTGTGTATACTGTGTGTGTGCACTGTGAGCTTGTACTGTGTGCGCTGTGTGTGTGTACTGTGTGCGTACTGTGTGTGTGTGCACTGTGTGTGTGTACTGTGTGTGTACTGTGTGTGTGCACTGTGTGCTTGTACTGTGTGCACTGTGTGTGTGCGCTGTGTGTGTGTACTGTGTGTGTGTGTACTGTGTGTGTACTGTGTGTGTGTGCGCTGTGTGTGTGTGCGCTGTGTGTGTACTGTGTGTGTATACTGTGTGTACTTGTGTGTGTGCTGTGCGTACTGTGTGTGTACTGTGTGTGTGTACTGTGTGTGTGTGCTGTGTGTGTGTGTACTGTGTGTGTACTGTGTGTGCACGGTGTGTGTACTGTGTGTGTGTACTGTGTGTGTACTGTATGTGTGTACTGTGTGTGTGTACTGTGTGTGTGTACTGTGTGTGTACTGTGTGTGTGTGTGTGCTGTGTGTACTGTGTGTGTGTACTGTGTGTGTGTACTGTGTGTGTGTACTGTGTGAACTGTGTGTGTGTACTGTGTGTGTACTGTGTGTGTACTGTGTGTGTGTGCACTGTGTGTGTACTGTGTGTGTACTGTGTGTGTGTACTGTGTGTGTACTGTGTGTGTACTGTGTGCGCTACTTTTCGTGCGGTTTCGCTTTGTGCGCTTTTTGTTGTACCTACCACTGCTACTACCGCTTCTAGCGAGAAAAGCCTGCATGTCTGTACGAAGGTTGAACTTATTTCGCACCGTAAGTAGCCAACCGTGCGAATCGGAGTTGCGGGAAATATATATAGAGAGAGAGAGCTACCAGTGCATATATTCTAATGACAATGGTAAACTTTTTGCAACTTTTGTAAAACTTTTTGAATAATATATATCTAATTCGTATATACCCTATATATTTCTAACACTTTTAAGTTAAAATTTCGCATACGTGATATAATACATTTACCGTGTACGTAGCGTGTAATACATACACATGCTTCGGTAAACTTACGTATAAACATGCACAGGCATATACATATACAGTATAACATAGAGACAAAGATACCCCGTTCTAGCATTAACAGACTATCGGGGCAAGTGGTTTAGTGAGCAGCTATGAAGGCCGGAACGGCGGTACGAGGAGTGGGTAACCAGCACCACGCTCGGCCGCCTTTGTCTCCCCAGTACTGATGTTTACACAATCTCACCGGGTACTCGTTTAGGGCAGGACCTTAGCCGTGAGCGGGAATCGAACTCGGGTCGTTAGATTCGTCGTGCAACGCGATAACCACGACGCAAACGACACATCCACCGGCGAATACAAAGACAAAAGATCCCCCACATAGACAGTCGCTTTTATGCAAGTGCTGTTAGCGAGTAGCACCTCTGAAGGCCGGCACGGTACACGAGGGGGAGTGTGGCCAGCACCACGCCCCACCGCTTTTGTCTCCCGAGTACTCATTGGAAGCTGAGTCGACCTCGGGAGGGCCCAACACCGGTTCAGATAATCGTCACAGTAACATCGCTACTGTGACGAGTCTATGGAATATCATTTGGCGAACGCCACTTCATTTTTTAATCACGTTCCCTAGAACCCTGCACACAGCGGCCCGAACGCGTGTCAGCTGACTCAGGCGGGTTACCCAACATCCTGCAGACGATCGGGTAGCGCTGGTAGTGTATCTGTGGTGGAATTCTCCCTGCCTACCTACCCATCATCATAATTACATGTGTGTTATGAGAGGTATACCATTGATGTAACACAATGCACATCTGCATACTATCATCTGCATGAGAAATAAACTTTGATTTTTTTTTTTTACCAGGTAAGGCCCACTCAGTTATATAGCTCTTTTTCAGAAGCGATCTGCCTATCACAAATGGTAGGTTAACGGAGTTGCTTATAACTTGGAAATGTATAGCAGCCAAACACTATGAACGCACATTGATTCTCAATGTGGAGGGGAAAACCGGAGGACCCGGAGAAAAATCCACGCGACCACGCGGAGAGACACGCAACCTCCAAATATACAGCTGCAGGCGTCAGTGTAGGGATCGAACCCACGACCCCCTGTATACCAGGCGAGGTAGTTAACATCTCGCCACCGCGGTGCACAGATGTTTAATAACATCTGTCAGATTCCGTCTGTAGGCTTACACGACCAATATAAACAGAAAATCACAAACTATACGGGCAACGTGCGGTGACTTTGCTGACCATCCAGGACAGAACCATGGACGGAGGAGGGGTAGGGAGGCGTCATCACAGCAGCGACTCACCACTCGGCTACTCCCTGACTCCGCAATCGTCTGGCTCATCAACCACCTCGATGTAACATCACAGCTGTTGCTCTACAGCAACATCAGCAGCCATACGAATGAGAGATCTATAGACTCGCACAGAGACCCATAGACTAACATCGAGACCCACAGACTTACATAGAGATAAATAGATTCACACTGAGAACCATAGACTCGCATGGAGACCACAGAGTCAAACAGATATTAAGAATCACATTGAGACCCATATGCTCACATAGAGACCCTAAGACACACACGTAGATCTGTAGAATCATACTGAAGCCCACAGAGTCACACAAAGATCTATAGATTCACACTGAGACCTATAGATTCACATAGAGACCAACAGACTCACACAGCTATCTCTAGATTCAAGTTGAGACCCATTGACTCGCATAGACAACTCCAGGCTCGCATAGAGATATATATACGTAAGAGACATCATCACAGCAGCGAACACATCGCCCCGCCACGTATCTGGCTCATTGAGCATGCGACCTCGACGTGAAGTCGCAGTGGTTGCTCTACAGAGACATCGGCAGCAGCAGCAGCAGCAGCAGACCAACACGTTGCTCGAGGCCGCGATCTCGCAGCACAAGGAGGTGTGAGGTCGTTAGGTGCAGCAGGACACAACACCGGGGAGCGATGGGCTCGTTCATGGCCCCGCACCCCCTCCTGGACATGTCGGGTTGATATTCTTGGTTCTTATGGTAAAGTAACGTAGAAGGAAAATATTAAAATAATAAAAATAAAACATAATAAAATAAAATTCTCACGACGCTTCGGCCACAACGCAAGCAGCCGTCCTCAGGTGAAAAACAGAGCTGTCGGAAAGACAGCTTCCTAATGTTCTGTTTCTTCACCTAAGGACGGCGTTGTGGCCGAAACGTCGTGAAAATTTTATTTTATTATGTTTTATTTTTATTATTTTATGATTTCCCTTCTACGTGACTTTCACGAAAAAACCAAGAATATGAATCCCTGCAGTCACGAAAGCTTTAAATCGAGAAATGTCGGGTTGAGTTCGATCCCTCTGCCCATGGCGCACGCCAGTGAAGCAATCCCCCAGCACCCCACTTGCTTGACCAACACGGACTGACCAGCGTGGTGAAGTATGGTCAAACAATCAACAATCACCCATGACACGGGAGGCGGTTTGTCCAGACACGTGACTGCAAACGGATACGGTGTCAAACAAACCTCTTACGCTTGATGGTCTTGAGTTCGAATGTGCGACCGTGTTTTTGTACGTGCAGTAAACGCTGCTATTGAATGCACTGACCTGCGAAGGGAAGTATGGTCAACCAACCCCCATGGCTGACACGGCTAGCAGGAGGGGGGATGTGGATAACTTCATCTAGAAGTGGATTCACAATGGGCTGTCTGGAATACTCAACCAAAAACTACTTCGCATTCTGTTAAACCTGGCCACGTTGTAACAGCAATACAAGTACATGAATGTTAACCCTTAGACCGCCCGTTTGCGCAAATTATACTTCTTCCAAACTTGGAAACACACGAAGGACCCCCCATAACAAAGTCAACGTTCCCCCGTATAGCCTTTAACAGACTGTGGGGGCAAGTGCTGTTAGCGAGCACCTATGAAGGCCGGCACGGCACACGAGGGGGTGGGTGGCCAGCACCACGCTCGACCGTCTTTGTCTCCCCAGTGGCGATGTTTACACACCGCACCAGGTACTCATTTGAGGCTGAGTCGACCTAAGGGAGGCCGGGGACCGGTTCAGATAATCGTCACTGGGTAGTTGGCAGTGAGCGGGAATCGAACACGGTTCGCCTGGTTCATAGCGCAGCGTAGCGCTAACCGCTACACCACCGCTCCCCACTAACACACACGCACACACGGTACAGTCTCCAATATTGTACCGTGTTAACGAGACTGCATCCCCCTTCTATAGACGAAGCCTTCAGCAGACTGTTGCGGCAAGTGCTTGTTCGCGAGGACCGTGTGGTTGTGGGACAGCGCCGCGCGTCATGTAATGTGTGAGAGGGACACACACAGAGAGAGAGCAAGTTAGGTGCAGGTGCGAGTCAGCTGTTATGTGTCGGTCTAATATTGGGCCACACAGCTGGAACTAACAAAGAGCCACCACCATCCTGTTCTTGCGTATGACGGTCGCGATTTGGTGCAGGAGCGCGATGCTAAAATGTCGATGTCTGCTGCTGGTCACGACGAGAGGGCTTCAGCAGAGAGAGAGAGACATTGAGAGTTCGTGCGGTGTTGCTGTTCATTCTCCTCCGTTGAAGGAGCACAGGCTGCAGTGGTGTTTTGATCTATGGCTCGTGGACGAGCGTTGTCCATAGACGAACATTGCCCATAGGCTACCCGATTCGTATTATTGTTTATTTCGGTAAAGTCACGGAGATAAATGCAATTAAATTAAAAGTTAATTACAAATATATATTTATATATATATAAACATTTAAAATAAATTAAAATTATTTTTATTTTCTATCTACGTGACTTTACCGAAAGAACCAAGAATATGAATCCCTGCAGTCACGAAAGTTTTAAGTCAAAATTTACCCTATTCGTGCCTATGATGTCAGTTGCAAGACGTACAGGAGCTGAGTGGCAATATCGAGGTCTGGTAGCCACGATAAGAGGGCTCCAGTTGAGTTTGTGTCGTGATGCTGCTAATCCATTGACGGATTGGTGCACCGCTTCGGTTACATCGCCACAATCGGACTCGTGAAGATCGTGTCTCTAAAACGCGTCAACAATAACGCCGCCTTAAAAGGAACGCAAACGTCGCTTAAACGTTGCAGACAATGGAAACCTCTTCGTAGCGGAGAGATGCCGCTTTTAGAGACGCCTCGAAATTTATCTGTCTACTCCAAGAATACCTCCCTCCCCTCCCTCCCTTCTTCCCTCCCTCTCTCCGGGTGTGACGTTCTGCCTGCCAGCCAGCCAGCAAAACTTGTTTCAAACAGAGTATGACGCTGGCGTTACTTCTGCTTCTCGTAGATGGAGTGGGGCGCGCCGCGCTACAAACCCGACGATCCGCCAGTTCGATTCCCGCTCACGGCCACCGCCAGTGATGGTTTATCTGATCCGATCCTGGGCCTCCAATAGATCGACCCCAGCTCAATTGAGTACCTGGCGCGGTGCGTAAACATCGCCACTCGGGAGACAAAAGCGACCAGGCGTGGTGCTGGCCACCGACACACCCCTCGTGTGCCGTGCCGGCATTCATAGGTCGTGCTCGCTAACAGCACTTGCCCCAACAGTCGGGAAAGGCTATACACGGTTTCTTTGTCTTTGTTTTTGTGTCGGACATAGAAGGGCATGGCAGCGCTCCTACATATTCTTGGTTCTTTCGGTAACGTCACGTAGAAGGGAAATAATAAAATAATAATACGTGACTTTACCGAAAGAACCAAGAATATGAATCCCTGCAGTCACGAAAGCTTTAAAGCGCTCCTCCACTTAAGAACGACGTCTTCCCAGTCAGCGTTTGTGCAGTGGGATCCGTAACGTTGTCACCACGGATGTTAGTTCCCGTGAGTTACACTCAATTCCACAGCGAATGTCCCCCTATCATCATCAGCAGCAGCACTATCATCAGCCATGCTCAATCTGCCGCTGAATAAAGGCCTCCCAAAAGCTGTCGATATCTCTCGCGGTCCTGTGCTGCAGCAAACTGCTACGAGATTAATTCGTCGCTCCATCTCCCCTCTGCGCGTCCTTCTCACGGTGCGTCTCATCCCATGGCTGCCACTCGGTGGTTAGTCTGGCACACAAGGCCAGCACCCCTTCTTAGCGACGCGACCTCACCCAAGCCCTCTCACGTGTTTTATAAAGTCACAACTTTGTCATTAAACCGACTACGTACGTTGTATGTGTGTATGCATGTTGAACTTCGTTCGTACCGTACATAGCCGACCGTGCAAATCGGAGGTGCAACAAACTGGACGCAAAAAAAGCAGTTCTCAAGAAGCGACTTTCCTATCTAGATTTAAAGTACACGGCTGCAGTGGTTTCCTAATATCAGAAAGGAAGAACGTTCCAGACGGCCACAGACTCGCGTCTGAAATCGCGCGATGCGGTGACCGACTTTGTTCCACGGTTCGCTAAAATTCCACTGATCGTGACCGATGGTGCCGTTGCAGGTAACTTGCATCGATTCGACACGTTCGTAACTCTCGTAGTGTCAACTTCGGCTGCCCACCCCCCGCTCTAAACACCAAAAAACCTCTCCAACCCACGTGTTCGCTTCATCGTTTGCAACCACAAGGATGCATACGACAAAATCTCATGGTTCCCACGCTCGCCTGGCGTGTTGTCTGTTCGGTGCCTGCCGTCAGATGTCTCTGAGTTTTTCAGGCCCACAAATTCACACGGCGAACTATAGATTCACATTGAGACCCATAGACTCGCGGAGACCCATAGACTCACACACAGATCTATAGATTCACACTGAGACCCATAGACTCACATAGAGACCCACAGACGCACACACATATCTATAGAATCACATTGAGACCCACAGACTTGCAGAGACCCATAGACTCACACAGCTATCTATAGAATCACACTGAGACCCATAGACTCGCATAGACAGCCATAGGCTCGCATAGAGATATATACACATACGAAATAGACATCATCACAGCAGCGACACATCGCTCAGCCAGCCATCTGTCTCATTGAGCATGCAACCTCGACGATAAGTCGCAGTCGTTGCTCTACAGAGACATCGGCAGCCAAACAAAACAGCAGCAGCAGACGACGACGGCTGACACGTTGCGATGAACTCGCGCAAGGAACTCTGGGTTGTGAATCATCATGTTCGGCAGATACATACAATTACGATTTTCATTTTTTTTCATCTCAATACTTCGGAGAGCAACGGGGGAGCCAGCTGACACCGTTCACACCCCGCACTGCCTCCTGACGCAAGCAGCAGCGCATCTGTTAGCACCTGAGCACCGAAGTCGCGTGCTCGTTATTTTGCACATATTGAAGCCGAGTGCTTATTCTTGCCTTGCCAATTATTACGCAGAGTCCGACGTGAAGCTCATCCAACATGTCCTGATGTGTTCACCCATTCCACCGCACGCATCTCGGACGTATATCATACCACAGTATTCTTAGGTTTTTTCCGTAAAGTCACGTAGGTAAAACATCAAAATTAATGAAAATAAAATAAAATAAAAACAAAAATCACGACGTTTCGGAGGCAACACAAGTCTCCGTCATCAGGTGGGACCGTCACAGCCGAATTAGCTGCCTCACTTGATGCAGCTAATTCGGCTGTGACGGTCCCACCTGATGACGGAGACTTGTGTTGCCTCCGAAACGTCGTGATTTTTGTTTTTATTTTATTTTATTTTCATTAATTTTGATGTTTTACCTACGTGACTTTTCCGAAAAAACCTAAGAATATGATTCCTTGCAGTCACGAAAGCTTCAAATCTAGAATCATACCACAGCTGAAATGTAACACTATTGAAGGCAACACGCATTTGAACGCGCCTCACGCAACGTTTTCATTGTACGTTTAACATATATGCGCAAGTGCGCGCTGTGTTTAGTGTTGAGGTGCGCATGCTTCGGTGTGCACCTGGTGCTCTGCGGGTGACATGAAGACCGCGTTGCTTCGCGTGGGGAGCGGTGGGGCAGCGGTCCCAGCGCTAGGAACCGCCGGCGAGCCGAGTTCGATTCCCGCTCACGGCCAACATCGGTGACGAAAACCTGAAGCCGGGCCTGGGACTCCCCTAGGCCGACTCAGCACAAAATGAGTATCTGGTGCGGTGTGTTAACATCGGTACCGGGGAGACAAAGGCGGCCGGGGAGTGGTACTGGCCACCCACCCCCTCGTGTGCCGTACCGGCCTTCATAGACGCTACTCGCTCACAGCACTTGCTCTGTTAAAAAACAAATGCTGTTCGGAGGATCGTTGTCTTTGCATGTGTAATAAACGACTGGACCACGATGTCTGGCTCAGTGTCCTTTATTCGGTTCGTGCTGTACACCCACACGGCTGTCTTTACTCTGTAGCTTCTCCACGGTGCTGACTCCAATGTCGGCCCGATCCACAACAGCAGCCCCGCTGCTGTTTCTCTCACACAGCCCCCCTTGGCTGTACTCGCTGCAACTCCTCTCTCTCCACCTCCTGGCAGCCTCGTGCTGTCTCTCTCTCTCTCCGCAGCTCCTCCTGGCAGCCACACCGCTGCCTCTGACACGCAGCCCTTCTGGCTGTCTCCTCTGCAGCTGCACACCACTCCGCAGCTTCCTCTTGTCTTCGGGGTTGGCTCCCGATAGCCGTCGGTGCCCCCCCCCTCTTCTCACCCGCCCGCGTGGCCTCACTCCTTTCCGCTCACACCCCGACTGACTTCCCCTTCCGGTTTACCCGCTTAAGGACCCGAACCTTCCACCCACGTCACATGACTCCACCCCCCGTGACGTCACATCCGGAAGGTCGCTTACGCCCGCATTACACCACCCTCTCCCGTAGAAAAATCCCAGCCGACCTCGGCTGACCAATAGCAAATCGTAATGCGGCGAACCGAGCTTCCCCCCCTAAAGGACACTAAGCATACAATGTAACAGCAAGAACAACAACAACAACGCAATTAACATCAACGAACGTACAAAAAGCATGCAATAAATACAACTGTAAGAAAAAAATAACAAGACAGCAACAATCAACGAAACGTAAGCGATTTGGAACGTGTGCGGGTCGCCGGCCCGTCCCGGACGGTCGGCGGCCCACTCGCAGAACGGGAACGCGATGAAAGTCGAGGAATGACAGGGGGTAATCCCCCTGTCGCAGCTGGAAGTCCACCGACGTCCCGTGTCCCTAAAGAGTTAGTCTTGGGCTTGTCCTGTGACCGTGCCCGCAGCTGGGTCGGAAGGGCTGCAGGGCTCGAAGGTCCCGCAGACCTGGCAGGCGTCCTCCGAGCAGGGCCCCTCGTCCCCCGCAATGTCACGGCCGGCCTGTCTGGAACAGGTACGACAGGCGCTCTAGCAAGATCAATGGACGCAGGCAGGGGAGAGTCAGCAGCAACAGACCCCGGCAAGGCAACATTGGGGGATGACGCATCATGTAAGGGAGCAACATATGGTTTCAAGCGCGACGTATGCACAACCCAGCGACGAGACCCAATCTGGACGCGTGCTGACTGTGGGTTGGGAACCGCAATGAGGCGTACGGGACCATGCCAGGGTTTGTGCAATTTCGGCGAGGTCCCCGGACGTACCTGTGGACAATGAAGCCAGGCTAGGTCCCCAACCTTCCAAGGGCACTCCCCCTCAGACCGTCGCGCATATCGCTCGTTCCGGGCCTGGGCTTTGGCCGTAGCCACGCGGGCATTCTCCCGCGCCTCCGTGACTCGGCGAACCGTGTCCTGAATGTATTCAGGAAGTGGTTTACGAGGTCCCTTCACCCCAGTTCCCAATTGCACATCCACCGGCGGCACGTTTTCCCGACCATACATAAGGTAAAACGGCGAATATCCTGTAGCCGCATGAGGCGTCATCCTGTACGCCGAAAGCACCCCGGGGATGTGCAGATCCCAATCTGATTGTTGTTCACTCACGGTATGGCAAAGCATGGCAGACAATGTCCTGTTCAGCCGTTCAACCATACCATCCGTCTGCGGATGGTATGGGGATGTCCGTACTTTCTTAGTCCCAAGGCCCGCGCACACTTCCGCCAATAATTTAGAAGAGAAATTCCTGCCCTGGTCCGTGAGGAGTCTCTCAGGCGCCCCCTTATCCATAATATACCCAAACAAAAAGGCGTCGGTAATGGCCGCGGCCGACTGATCGGGCAACGGCCAGGCCATCGGCCAATGGGAGAGGTACTCAACCCCTACCAGCAAATATTTATTACCCCTCGCCGATGGTGGAAAAGGTCCCAATATGTCCAGTGCCACCAATTCATTGACTCGAGACACCTGAATCGACTGGAGAGGCGGCACGTAAGGATGTTTCGGCGGCTTACGTCGTGCACACGCAGGGCACGCGCGCACGTGCCCTACGACATCTGTCGCCATGCCGTGCCAAAAATAATGACGTTGCAACGTCAACAAGGTCTTCTGCACCCCTAAATGTAAGAGAGTGTCACAATGGAGGGTTCTAATCAACTCGAATCGCAAGGACGTTGGTACCACCAGGCGCCAACGTTCCTGGAACCCCTCCCGCCACATAAGCAGACCATCTCGGAGAGCGGTTTGCGGCCCCATAGCCGTACTCGGACTCCCATTGTCCCTAGCAGACCGCTTCCGCAAGGACACCAATGACTCATCCATCATCTGTTCCCGGATCCAGACAGACCGCGGCAGATTCAAAACCCCGTCAGCCGGTCCCGGTTCCATCGGAGTGTCCGACTTCTCGACGGCCAACGTAAGCGGCTGAGGGGGGTTTGGAATCGGCGAACACCTATGCGTCCCCGACTCACATTTACAAGGGGCGCGCCGCGGTAATCTGGAAAGTGCGTCAGCGTTCGCATGGCGCACTCCCTTCCGATGTTGAATTTGGAAGGAAAATTCCTGTAGCGTGTCCAACCAACGTGCCAACTGTCCGGATGGCTGGTCAATTTTAAGGGCATATTGCAAGGCCGCATGATCCGTACGCACAATAAAAGAACGACCGTAGAGGTATGGTCGAAATTGCCGTAGGAAAAAAAACAACCGCCAATAGTTCTCTGCGAGTGACACAGTAGCGGGTTTCCGCAGGAGACAAGACTCGGCTACCATACGCCACGACACGCTCTACACCCCCTTTAGACTGTGATAACACCGCCCCAATACCTGTGTCACTCGCGTCCGTATCAAGAATGAATGGGTGATCGAAATCGGGATAATCCAATGTTGGGGCCGTGGCCAATAGATCACGCAGACTCCGAAAGGCCGCCTCCTCCGGCTGTCCCCAAACAAACTTCCGTCCTTTACCCGTAAGGAGATGCAAGGGCCTCGCAATCGTCGCAAAACCCGGCACAAATCTTCGGTAATACGAGGCAAATCCCAAAAACCGCCGAACATCCCCCACGGTGGCCGGAGTCGGCCAATCCCGGACGCACGCCGTCTTTTCCGGATCCGTGGACACTCCCTCAGCACTCACAATGTGTCCCAAATAGCGGACGGACCGTTGCAGTAGGTGACATTTCTTTGGTTTGAATTTCAATTTGGCAGAACGCATCCTCGTGAACACTGTCTCCAGCCGCGTCAAATGTTCATCAAATGTGCGGCTGAAGACAATAATATCGTCCAAATATATAAGACATGTCTCCCACTGCAACCCCGTCAAAACGAGCTCCATCAATCTTTGAAATGTAGCAGGGGCCGCATTCAATCCCATCGGGAGACAGTTGAATTGAAATAACCCCTGCGGCGTACGGAATGCGGTTTTCTCCCGTGAGGACTCGTCAAGGGGAAGCTGCCAAAATCCCGAAGAGAGGTCCAGTGTGGAAAAGAACTTAGCCCCCGACAATGCGTCGAGGGAGTCATCCATACGCGGCAGGGGGTACGCATCTGCCA
Source organism: Lampetra planeri (assembly GCF_965212315.1). NCBI lineage: Eukaryota > Metazoa > Chordata > Hyperoartia > Petromyzontiformes > Petromyzontidae > Lampetra > Lampetra planeri. Next base: position 27,281,630 of record NC_136107.1, read on the forward strand.
CCGATATCTTATTCAATTTGCGGAAATCAACACAAAATCGCAATTTGCCATCCTTCTTCTTAACCAAGACGACTGGAGCGCCCCATGGGCTGTTAGATGGCGATATAATGTCCGCAGCCAACATGTCCTCCACTGCCCCCCGTACGTGTTCTCGCTCCGCAGGACTCATCCGATGCGAATTTAATCGAATAGGGGCAGCATCGCCCGTCTCAATGTGATGGTAAAGCAACGAAGTGCGGCCCAAATCCAAATCATCGGAGCTGAACACATCGGAATATGTCAACAACAATTTACGCAGCGCACCACGTTGCTCCATGGACAGGGAAGAATTTTCGTTACATAAATGAGCAACCCAACGATCATCCGAACTCCTTGGCTCGGAAACCCCAGCAACAACTCCCCGGCTATGTGGACAATCATGGGTCGCAAACGCCGTAGTGGCATGTGCCACAACCGTACCGGCCGGGACACGGACATTTTCTCCCCCCGCATTAAGCACCTGTAAAAACGGTAATTGATCCGGCCGGACGATGGTCTGTGCCCCCACTAACGCCAACCCGGTTGTTATCGTGGCGGACGGTGACAACAAGACCCCTACTGCTCGTAGCCGATCAGGCAGGGGCTTCCGATACCGCAAGGGTATAAGCATCTGTGTACCAGGTGGGATGTCCACAGATGCGACGGACAGCGCCTGCACTTGTACGGCTGAAGCAGGTCGCCCCCAGGGCGACGGCAGAAACGAGATTTGACGGCCCCCCGGCAGTTCAATACAATTCTCATTGATTTTGATCAAAATGGGCATCTTAGCCAAAAAATCGGTGCCTAACAAACAAGGAACCGCCAAAGATCTCGATATCAACACAACACCCGAGGCCGACACATCCCCAATAGATATCTTAGCATCCACCTGACCCACGATACCCATGCTACCCCCGTTCGCAGCGACGCACGACCCATAAACCGGACGCACAGCCCCCGGCGGGATGCCCAACAGATGAAAAATGACATCCGAAATAATAGTCGCAGACGCGCCGGAGTCGACCAAAATGCGTACGTCCACCCCTTGTATAGACCCCGGTACAGTGGACGAGCCCGTAGCGGCCGCGACGACTCTCCGTGCCAACTTGCGCCATTGCGTGACCGAGCGACAAGGCCCCGTCGAAGGGCATGCTTTAACCACAACGTTAGGATGGCGCAACGACGGTGATGGGTGAGGTGTAAAGCCTTGCCGAGTGTCTGGTGCGTGCCGACATGCCTGTTTCGGAGGATCTTTAGCCGACTTGACCGGTGCCGAGGCCTCCTGCTGCGGCGGAGCCGGGAAGCGGGCCCAGCAGTCTCTGGCGTAGTGGCCCCTACGCCCGCAGCGGAAACATTCGGCCTCGTTGCGCCGAAGCGCAGGCCTCGCCTCCTGACGGCCCCGTTCTGGTAGCGCCGCGCGCGGTCTCGGCCCGCCGCGTCCCGTCCATGGAGCGGAGGCGGCCGTCAGTTGTTGAGGGCCCCGGTCATCCGGAACATAGACAGCCTGCGCAGGGTTCCACCCCAGCGCATCCCCTTCTTTGACGGGCCCCCCCGTCCACGCCGTCACTTGTTTCCAGCGACGGAGGTTGAATTGCGCATCGAGACACTTAGCAGCCGTCCGGGAAGTTAGCTTCTCATGCCCACACACAGGCATGGGGATCCCTAGATCCCGAGACAGCTCCAACATTTTCCCTAATATGAGAGGCTCGAGCAGGTCCTGTGGCGTCTCAGGATAAGCTGCCATGGCCAGCTCCAGCACCGCACCCCTGAACGCCACGGGCGACTCCTCTGGTGCTCGTTGTCGTTGAGCGAATCGCCGATGCGCATCATCTGGTGGCTCATAAGCATCGGCCATTTCTTGAAAAACACCACATAAAGTTGCCTTCTTATCGGTCGTTATGGAACGGAAGAATCGGACAGATTCGTCGTCCAGGAGAGTCGGCAACACCTCCAAAGCCTCCGCATCGGTCCATCTTGCTGTGCGTACCGCCGCCAAGAAGCGGCAGGCGAACGCGCTCCAGTCCCCACCGACGGAAAATTCTTTAACCGTTGTAAGGTGGCGACTCCGACTCCTCTTCCCGCCGTCTTCCAATGGTGGTGGTTGTGATGGCAAATTCAAAATGGCGTCGGCCCGCGGCGTGGCCAAGATGGCGGTTTGGCGCCACGGAGCGCGCAAAATGGCGGCCTCTTGCCGCGTGGGCAATGGCGGCGGCAGGACAGGCAACGTGGCGGCCCGCGGAGCACCAATTGCATCATCCATCGTCCCTGGCGCGACGAGATGGCATAGATGCGCCAGGACGTCCTTAAGTGCCTCCAGTTGTACCGCCATCGCTTGCCATCGTTGATCCGCGTCTGATGATGTCGACGGACCCGCCACCGCGCCAACATCCTCCACTCCCGTTCCCGTGGTCGCCTCAGCCGGGCTCTCCTCCACCACCCCAACAGGATCCGTGGTTGGAGGGAGTTCGTCGTCGTCGGACGAAGAAGCCGATGCAGGCGCCGGATTAACTTTCTTCCTCACTTGTTTCGACATGCCGTTGCACTTCCGACACCAGTGTAATAAACGACTGGACCACGATGTCTGGCTCAGTGTCCTTTATTCGGTTCGTGCTGTACACCCACACGGCTGTCTTTACTCTGTAGCTTCTCCACGGTGCTGACTCCAATGTCGGCCCGATCCACAACAGCAGCCCCGCTGCTGTTTCTCTCACACAGCCCCCCTTGGCTGTACTCGCTGCAACTCCTCTCTCTCCACCTCCTGGCAGCCTCGTGCTGTCTCTCTCTCTCTCCGCAGCTCCTCCTGGCAGCCACACCGCTGCCTCTAACACGCAGCCCTTCTGGCTGTCTCCTCTGCAGCTGCACACCACTCCGCAGCTTCCTCTTGTCTTCGGGGTTGGCTCCCGATAGCCGTCGGTGCCCCCCCCTCTTCTCACTCGCCCGCGTGGCCTCACTCCTTTCCGCTCACACCCCGACTGACTTCCCCTTCCGGTTTACCCGCTTAAGGACCCGAACCTTCCACCCACGTCACATGACTCCACCCCCCGTGACGTCACATCCGGAAGGTCGCTTACGCCCGCATTACACATGTATTTGTGATCCAGGTCTCCATTTGAAAAAAAGCCACTCCATCTCCAGCCGCGATCAATTAGCTGCATCTCGCCTGGTGTCAATCAAGTTGACGCATGGATGAGTGCATTCACGAACGAGCGTACACATGTACACACATACGCACATGTACACACACATGTACACACATACACACATGTACACACATACGCACATGTACACACACATGTACACACATACACACATGTACACACATACGCACATGTACACGCACATGTACACAAATACGCACATGTACACACACACATGTACACACATACGCACATGTACGCGCACATGTACACACATACACACATGTACACACATACACACATGTACACACATACACACATGTACACACACATGTACACAAATACGCACATGTGCACACACACATGTACACAAATGCGCACATGTACACACACACATGTACGCGCACATGTACACATACGCGGAGTAATATCGCCCTCGCGTTATTTGGTCTACCGATTGTTTATAAACCTTTCCATGTGATTACAGTGATATAGGGTCATAGGATCAGAAAATGGCATCTATATTGAAAATTAAGAAATTTTTCGAGAATTATAACACTGCAGGGTTGCATGTCCAGGTTTCTTCTACTTGGATGTGAAAGCTGTGAGTCTCTTTGTAAGTCTGGGTCTCTATGTGAGTCTATGGGTCTCTATGTGAGTCTATGGGTCTCTATGTGAGTCGCTGGTCTCTATGTGAGTCTATGGTCTCCATGTGAGTCGATGGGTCTCTATGTGAGTCTATGGGTCTCTAGGAATACTGGAAATCACAAAGATCATACAGAGCGAACGAGCAGCAACAGAAATGTATTTTTTTTAGAATGAGGATGTTAAACATTTCACGGACAGCCACAAGATGAGTGGTGGCATGAATATACCGTGGATAGCAGCAGCGGACACACACACCCAGAGAATCAGAATGATTATAGCAAGGCATGGTTAGATTTCTTAGACATGTAATGATAAAACAGGAGACTGAACATGAATGTTGTTTTGACTACTGGGGAACACAATAGGTACGACGAGAAGACGGGGAAGAGAGCGAATCAAGTTACAGAAGTAATTTGAAGGATCGGAGGCAACTTGCAGGAGCCGTATCCGATGCGAAGTTCTGGAGTAAACGTCACGGAGGGAGCTCACTGGCAGAAGGAAGGCCGCGGTCGCCCAAGTCTTTGAGAAAATAATTGGAGCACGCGGAGAGTGAAAGGGAGATGGAGCGATGCGGGATTATTCTGGGAAGGCGCATCTTCGTACTCGTGTGGTGGCAATTTGTACGCCGTAACCCCACGTGACTTCAAGCCGGCCCTGGCAGCGGGAACTATGGAGAGAGAAACTTGTGAACCCCGCACGTACTGTAAGCGCTGCAGCGATGTAAGTGCTGCAGTGATGTAAGGCGCACAAAAAGCGAAACCGCACGAGGAGACAACTACCTGTCAGTACACACACAGTATACACACAGTATACACACAGTGCACACGCAGCACACACACAACACACACACACAGTACACACACAGTATACACACAGTGCACACGCAGCACACACACAGCACACACACAGTACACACACAGCACACACAGCACACACACAGTATACACACAGTACACACGCAGCACACACACAGCACACACACAGTACACACACGGCACACACACAGCACACACACAGTACACACACACAGTGCACACACGATACACACAGTACACACACAGTGCACACAGTACACACACAGTACACAGTGCAAACACAATACACACAGTGCACACAGTACACACAGTGCACACACAGTACGCACATAGTGCATACGCAATACACAGTGCACACAGTGCACACGCAGTACACACACGCAATACGCACAGAGTGCATGCACAGTGCACACGCAGTACACACAGTATACACACAGTAAACACGCACAGTACACACAGTACACACCAAGGCCGTAGCCATGGCGTCAACATTGGGGGGGACCAAATCTTCCAGGGGGTCTGCCCCCCCCCCCAGAAAAAAATCGAAATTAAAAAACAAGTTTCCTGCCTAAAATAAAAAAAATCATTAACACATGGGATGGACTCTTTTTTACAATAATGTCTAATAGTGTATTTTATTATATTGCTCTGTTTTTTCTTTTTTACCTTTTCTTGTTTCATTGTATATAATGGCAGAGATTAGGGATTAATAAAGTCCAACCATAACCACAATCATATGAACAGAAATCTATGCATTGTTAGATGAAGACAAGTCCAGATATTATGGCCAAGGTTTAGCAAATTGATCTTTTTTATTTACATAGCATCGCAATTATGTTTTTATTGTTTATAGCACACACAGCACATACACAGTACACAAATAGTACACACAAAGCCCACACACGGTACACACGCAGCACACACACACAGTACACACACACAGTACACACACAGTACACACACACAGTACACACACAGTACACACACAGCACACGGCACGCACAGAACACACACACAGTGCACACACACAGTGCACACACAGTAAACACACACAGTACACACAGTGCACACACAGCACACGCACACAATCCACAAACAGTACACACAGTACACACACAGTACACACACACAGTACACACACAGCACACGGCACACACACAGTGCACACACACAGTGCACACACACAGTACACACACAGTAAACACACACAGTACACACAGTGCACACACAGCACACGCACACAATCCACAAACAGTACACACACAGTACACACATAGCACACGGCACACACACAGTACACACGCAGTACACATACAGTACACACACACACAGTACACACACAGTACACACACACAGTACACACACAGTACACACACACACATCACACACACAGTACACACACACAGTACACACACATCACAAACACAGTACACACACACAGTGCACACACATCACATACACAGTACACAAATAGTACACACAAAGCACACACACAGTACACACGTAGCACACACACAGTACACACACACAGTACACACACACAGTACACACACAGTACACACAGCATACGGCACACACACAGTACACACACAGCACACACACAGTACACACACACAGTGCACACAGAGCTCATACACAGTACACACATAGTACACACAAAGCACACACACAGTACACACACAGCACACGGCACACACACAGTACACACACACAGCACACGGCACACACACAGCACACACACAGTACACACACACACAGTACACACACACAGTACACACACACACAGCACACACACAGCACACAAACAGCACAACGATGCCACACGTCCGACCGCGTGGCCGCGCGCCGAGTGAATTCACGCAGTCGCCGCCGCCGAAGGTCGAGCGAGTCACGGGGTAGATCGAGACTCGCCGGATCCACGGCGCGCGTTCAATGGCACACGCCAAAAGGCGCTTCGAGAGAGGGCGACTCTCGTACGGCAACACAGAAACAAACATCGGGCAGCCGAGAAAGGAATACACGACAGTGAAAATTAAAAATAGTTGGGGAAAACTTTTCGTTGACTGTCGCGACATCTCAACATTGTATTCACAGTGTACACAAACTGTACACAATCCACGCACGGATGCATATACACACAACGCTCCATAATGCACGCGCTGTACGTAGTACATACGCACATAGGTAAAACAAGTTAAAGATACTCCGTACATCCTGAAGAGACTGTTGGGGCAAGTCCTCCTAGCGAGCAGCACCTATGATGAAAGCTGCTGGCACGGCACAAGAGGGAACAGGTAACCCAACACCAGGCCCGGCCGCCTTTGTCTCCCCAGTGACGATGTTTACACACCGCGCCAGGTACTCATTTGAGGCCGAGTCTACCTAGGGGAGGCCTAGGACCGGTTCAGGCAATCGTCACCGGTGCTGGCCGTGAGCGGGAATCGAACTCGGGTGACCGGGTTCGTAGCGCAGCGTGGCGCTAACCGCTACACCACCGCACTTAAACATGCACACGCACATGTACATGGCGAAGCGTACACACATTTTCTCACTGGCCCACTACAAATATGACATTGACTATACGAATGTTCTACCAATAACCCCCCGCGTAATATTCAGTAATGCAATATAAGGCCTGCATGGTACAAGCGTACATACGCAAATAATAATACAAAGACGAAGATCGCCCGTGTAACCTTTAACAGCCTGTCGGGGGCAAGTTTAATACATACGTGCACATCCAGTAGCTATATATGTTCGCGCGGATACGCACAAACTGCATGCATACTCGTGGCTATAAATTAACGGAACGCGTCTGATAATGGCCACTGCCAATGCTATTTGGCGAATGTATCTTCATCAGCTCAGAAATAACCGGTCCCGAGGCTTAAACGTTGTTTTGTTTTAACGTCGCCTACGCCAATGAAGCATTGAGTGCAATGTAACAACAACAACAAATCCAAACTCGTTCATCATTAACGCTGCCTTATTACAAAACAATATACGCTATGCAGTATATACCAAACCTAACGTTTCGGACGATGATCCTCTCTCAGAGTTCAGTGGTAAAAGCGAGATCACACCCACGTATGTCAGATCATCTTACTGGTCTTTGCATGCGCTACGAAAACAGGCCATTGCCCGAAATATTGCCCCCACCTCTTCCCCATTGTTTTATTCTTCAAATAAATTCTAGGGTTTTTTTTATTGCAAGACCACGCTATTGTTGTTAAATGACTCATGTGTGAAATGATTGTGTGTGTGAGAGAGAGAGTTATTTCTGCCCGGTGCATCACCTACCATCGCAGTATCACCCAAACAACAACAGCCAAGGTCACAATCTTGTTTTGATTTCACATCTCAGCCGCGTGGCACGCTCACCAGACGTGTCCTCAGCGACGTCAGATCATTGCTAAGTTGTCTGCCGGGCAAGTCGTCCCTTTGGAAAAGAGCTTCTCAGCTGATTAACGGCCTTTACTCGGGAAAAACATTTTAAAACTATAACTTTTTTTTATTTTACCAGGTAATGCCCACTGAGCTACGCAGCTCTTTTTCAGAAGCGACCTGGCTATGACAAATGAGAGCTCTACGAAGTTGCCTTATCACGTGGACATTGACAGCCGTAGCCAAGTAATCTAAACCAGCGGCTCTTCAGCTGGGGTGCAGGCGAGATGCCCTTTCTGAGAACCGAAGGAGTTGCAGGCTGCAGGAAATGTTCAGAACCACTGCTCGAAACACTCCTGATTCTGATTAATGTGATTATCATTATATTTATTTTACATCCATAATAAAGACGTTGTTTGGTTGCGGTTGGCGGTGGACGGGGGTTACATCGCGTAAATATAAATGTGTCGTTAAACCCGCCACCACCCGGCACAGCCGAATTAGCAAGGTTTGTCACGTAAACAAAACACGTGCCAATTAGTTTACCAGTTCAGCGTGCGCCGCTGTGGTGCGCGCGTAGTCTCGGACACGGGATTGTTGTGGTTGTTGTTGTTGTTGGAGCGGAGAGGAGAAATTCGCACCACTGGCACAATCCCAGCAGATTGCTCGCCGCGCGAATGTTACGCGCAAGCGTTTGCTTCGACCACCCGTGATTAGAACCGCGAGACGTGATGAAAACTTCGCGCGCCCGCGTGAAAGAGTGAAAGGGAGAGAGAGACAGAGAAAATACGAACAGACGCGGAGATTGTATTGAGCGGCGAAGATTTGATGCGTATTACGACGAACTTCGATTTGCGCGGATGGTTGGCTACGTGCGGTGCGAAAGAAACTCAACATACATCATCATTATCATCATCTGCAGCTGCTGCAGCAGCGGCAGGCATGATCAACCCACTGCTCGATGAAGGCATCGCAAAGCCGTCACAATCTCTCTCTCCTCTCTCGGGTCATGCGAAGTAAGGATGGAGCAGCAGCATCTATACACGAGTTGATCTCCACCGCCCCCCCCCTCATCTGGCGATGATGAGTCCTTCCCAGGTTATGCGATCAGCCTGCTGCTGCTGCTGATCTCCAGGGCACTCAATGGGTTAGCAGCCCGCGACATTCACAGGAAGGGATCCATTTGCACCCCAAGCGGGGTCCCTGAGATCTTCCGATCGCCTTCTTCTAAGGACTCCGAGGCCAAGGGCTCTGCCCGTGCGGTGTGCGGACTTTGTGCCACTGTGTGCAGCTCCCTTGCGTTGGGACGACGTTTCACGTTTGCTAATGAGGGCAATCAGAGTCGTTAGATATCGTTACGTCTGTGTTGAAAACTACCCTCTTTAAATTGGTCAATACTCCCCATCTAGTTATGTCCGTTGACCCTGCAGGGTCTGAGCGAGTGGGCGAGTGCATGAGTGGGTGAGTGGGTGAGTGCGTGAGTCGGTGAGTGGGTGGGTGCGCGCGTAGCTGAGTGGGTGAGTTCGTGATTGGGTGAGTGGATGAGACGGGGAGCGGTAGTGTAGCGGTTAGTGCTACGATGCGCTACCAGGTACCCGAGTTCGATTCCCACTCATGACCAACAACGGTGACGATTATCTGAACCGGTTCTGGGGCCTCCTCGAGGTCCTGGTGCGATGTGTAAACATCGCCACTGGGGAGACAAAGGTGGCCGGGCGTGGTGCTGACCACCCACCCCTACGGTGCCGTTCCAGCCTTCATAGGTACTCGCTAACAGCACTTGCCCCAACAGTCTGTGAAGGCTTTACGGGGGATATTTGTCTTTGAGTGGATGAGTAGGTGAGTATGGGAGTTGGTGGGTGGGTATGTGGTTGGTGTGTGTTAATGAGTAGGTGAGTAGGGGAGTTGGTGGGTGGGTGATCGAGTGAGTTGTTGAGTGCCTGAGTAGATGAGTCGTGGAGTTGGTGGGTAGGTGGGTGAGTGAGTGGGTGAGTGGATGAGTGGATGAGTAGGGGAGTTGGTGGGTGGGTGAGTGAGTGAGTGGATGAGTAGGTGAGTAAGGAGTTGATGGGTGGGTGAGAGAGTTGGTGAGTAAGTGAGTAGGGGAGTTGGTGAGTGAGTGGGTGAGTGGATGAGTAGGGGAGTTGGTGGGTGGGTGAGTGAGTGAGTGGATTATTAAGTGAGTAAGGGAGATGGTGGGTGGGTGAATGAGTGGGTGAGTGGATGAGTAGGTGAGTAAGGAGTTGATGGGTGGGTGAGAGAGTTGGTGAGTAAGTGAGTAGGGGAGTTGGTGAGTGAGTGGGTAAATTGGCCTTCATCCCCTGCCATATGCCCTGCAGGTTCTCTTTATTTCCTGGCATTCCATACACAGGGCGCATTGGGATCTATGGACGAAATGCACCACTTTACAAACTATTATTGCCAAGCGATGCATTGCGCCTGCGTGTGTTCTCGAATGCACGTGTATCTTGTTCCACCAGTGAACCACGTCTCGATGAGCCGTGGCAGGCAATGCACGCACGGATGAAACGCGCTCGCTTCTATAAGCAACATTGGCTGGTTGCGTCTCGTCTTTAAGTGCCGTCATCCTGTACGTATACATTTAAGTTGTTCTTTTTTTATTATTATGAATCTATGTACACGCCAGTTGAGAAATTTCGCCACCTTCTCATATTTAAAATGGCCATATATTAATTTCGTATTACGTTTCAGCCGATGGCAGCATTTACAAAGGGCAGTTGCCCGAAACGTCAGCCACTCTCGTGCAATGTTAACTACTTCTCCAACGAGTGGTTGCTGTCCATGCGTTCCGTGCTCTCAGCCTGGTGCGACGATGAATTATTCTCTTGCTGTTACGTTGGCAGTGGTGCGTATAAACGGACAACTACACTCAACTCAACACATTCGTCAAATATAGCACTGCCTTCAATAGAATAGGCGACGTTTCGGTAAACGGCCCTTCTTCATAGCTCACGTAATAACATGTCGCTGTTACATATATACACATTGCTATATATGCACAGCTGCCGACGCAAAAATTTATTTACACTCAGCACCACTGTGACGGAGTTGACACCTTTGAAAATCAGAAACTGATTCTGAAATTAATTAGCACGAGCGTCATTATACTTGGGGTGATCGCGCGTTTACTGTGGTGGCCCCCCAGGTGTGTGGCCCCCTACTGCTGCACCTCCAGGTGTGTGACTCTCTACTGCTGCACCACCTCCAGGTGTGTGACTCTCTACTGCTGCACCTGCAGGTGTGTGATTCTCTACTGCTGCACCTGCAGGTGTGTGACTCTCTACTGCTGCACCACCTGCAGGTGTGTGACTCTCTACTGCTGCACCACCTGCAGGTGTGTGACTCTCTACTGCTGCACCTGCAGGTGTGTGAATCTCTACTGCTGCACATGCAGGTGTGTGACTCTCTACTGCTGCACCTGCAGGTGTGTGACTCTACTGCTGCACCTGCAGGTGTGTGACTCTCTACTGCTGCACCTCATGCAGGTGTGTGACTCTCTACTGCTGCACCTCCTGGAGGTGTGTGACTCTCTACTGCTGCACCTCCTGCAGGTGGGTGACTCTCTACTGCTGCACCACCTGCAGGTGTGTGACTCTCTACTGCTGCACATGCAGGTGTGTGAATCTCTACTGCTGCACCTGCAGGTGTGTGACTCTCTACTGCTGCACCTCCTGCAGGTGTGTGACTCTCTACTGCTGCACCTGCAGGTGTGTGACTCTCTACTGCTGCACCACCTGCAGGTGTGTGACTCTCTACTGCTGCACCTCCTGCAGGTGTGTGACTCTCTACTGCTGCACCTCCTGCAGGTGTGTGACTCTCTACTGCTGCACCTCCTGCAGGTGTGTGGCTCTCTACTGCTGCACAACCTGCAGGTGTGTGACTCTCTACTGCTGCACCTGCAGGTGTGTGACTCTCTACTGCTGCACCTGCAGGTGTGTGACTCTACTGCTGCACCTCCCCCAGGTATGTGACTCCATATTGGACCATCTGTGAACAAAAAGAAGCGCTTCACAGCTCATCTGATTTCCTCCAGTCTAATAAAGATTCTGATTCTGCAGAGTGTACTCTTTGGTTCTTTCGGTAAAGTCACGTCGGCAGAAAAAGAAACTAAAATAAATAAAAATATCACGACGTTTCGATCGCAACACAAGCGGTCGTCCTCAGGCAGAAGAAACAAAATAATCATAATAATAATAATTATTATGATAATAATCATTATTGTGTTTTATTCCGCCTGAGGATGACCGCTTGTGTTGCGATCGAAACGTCGTGATATATTTTTATTTATTTATTTTTTCTAATTACGTGACTTTACTGAAAGAACCAAAGAATATGGATTCCCGCAGTCACGAAAGCCTCAAATCTGTCTAGAATCTTCGTCCTTTTCTTGCGCGGCGTCCCCTTTGTGGATGTTATTGTAACAGGCGAATAACACGCACACATCATCATCATCATTATAATCGTGGCTTTAGTTGTCACGCCGTGTAAATGTTTCTCACGGAGCAGAGAGGGTTTGCGTGCTTCGCGCAACGCACCAAATTGGAGCGATGGAGCGACGTCGCTCCATCGCTCCCGGGAATTCCCGTGACTGTGGAACTCCCCTCCCACAGGGTACGCACGGTTCGTCGTGTGCGCCCCGTGTGCAATTCCGCTGCGATACGCGCGCACGTTCATTCGATTGTAACAAAAAAATCAAACATAGGCAGCAAGTGTTGTAAATTATATTTACGACGCAAATTATAGGCGATGTAAAAATACAATCACCCCAAATTATAGGCTCCTTTCTCTATTTTGTCCAAGGTTCCTAAGATCTCGCTCGGCTACCAACAAATATATATTTGTTTTTTCTTTCGTTTGTCTGCTTTGTCATCAATAGTGCTGTTAGTTGCTCGTCGATTTTACGTTATTTGCACCTTCAGACATGCGTCTAAACGTAATAATATTGTTTATAATAAGAATAATAGCTTTGTTAATCCACTGCTGGATGAAGGCCTCCCCATCCCGTATTGGTTATGGGTGTTGTTTGACCATCCTTCACCACGATGGTCAATGCGGGTAGGTGTCTATAGCTGCAGAATCGATTTTAAAGATATACCAACCTCTAGTAATCTGAATAGGTGTGTCCGAGTCTTAATGGCAATGCTATATCAGCAAAAATGATAATAATCAACAAATAAATTATAAATGCATGTATCAAGAAGGTTACTCATTGGTCAATATAATGACATGTATTGGGCAGAATGGAACACACTGATACGTTCTGCCATCATTAGAGCTCATCAGCGAGCCATGACCAAATAGTTAGAGAGCCAAGAGGGTATTAGTATTAATTAGAGCTCATCACCCTGCCATGCCCAGTTGCAGACTGCCAGGGTAACGCCCAGAGTGTTATTGTGAATGGGAGAAGCGACTCTTCGGGATAATACGGGTCTCTGAAACATTTATTGGGTAAATATAATTGTAATAAATATCTTCGGAGTAATAATAAAAAATTGGTTTATGTACATTGGTTTTGTTTCAAGTCGAACACAAAACTGCTGTATTTATTAAACAAATTATTTGATGATAATGTTGCTGCTGCGTTGGCTTTGGTGTATAAGCACAATATTAGACAACAACAAAAACTCGGCACATTCGTCATTAACACATTGGCCTCAAAAAAGGGAAAGTACATCATGCACAAAGTTTCGGACAATTACCCTTATTCATAGCAGGTAAATTGAGAAATGGCCAGAGAGGATGCAAATGTAAAAATGCTCTTACTGAACTTGTGTGGTTGCATAACCTACTCATGGAATGCATCTTTAAATCAAACACTTGATCATGATAGTATTTAGGGAGGCAGAGCATAGTATGTATGCATGTTTTAACTTCTTTCGCACCGTACGTAGCCAACCGTGCCAGTCGGAGGTGCGCTATTACGCAGAGCGCGCGTCTGATGACAAAGTAAGAATTGTGTGAACACGCTGTAAGACTACAGCTGCCGACGCCACCGTCGAATTGGAGGGGCTTTCCATCTCTCCGTCAATTATCACCGAGGTACGGCAACAACCAGCAACAGGTTCCTTCGGTGTTTTGTAAGAAGCGGGGAGGGGGTCATCGAAAGCCAATTTAGTAAACAGTAAGCAGAGTAGGGGGCGCAGGGCTCGCACCCCCCCCCCCACCAACGCCTTCAAACTTAATCGGAAGTATTGCATCTGACACTGGGTGGGCCGCCCCCCCCCCCCCCCCCCCCCCCCCAAAGCACGGGGTCCGGGGCAATCGCCCCGATTCGCCGTAACCCTAGGGGACGGCTCTGATAGTTCGTCGTCATCATCATTATCATCATCATCTACAATGATCAATCCACTGCTTGATGAAGCCCCCCCCCCCACCCGCCCCCTCCAAAGCCGTCGCCATCTCTCACAAAGCGTTTGCGATGGTAAACAAATCCACCTACGAGCACCTGCAATCGGATTTCATCGCTCCATCTCCCCGGTGGCTTTGTTCTCATGCATTGGGCGCCGTGGTGGCGAAATGTTAACTACCGCGCATGATATGCAAGGAGGTCGTGGGTTCGATCCCGACCATGTGACGCCAGCTGCATATTTGGAGGTTTGATGTCTGTCTCTCTCCCCGTGATCGCGTGGATTTTTCTCCGGGTGCTCTGGGGTTCCTCTCTCCACATTTAGAATCAACATCACGCGTTCAGAGTATTTAGATACTTTACATTGCCACGTGATACGCCACTTCGCTCAGCTATCATTTGTAGGAGGATCACTTCTGAAAAACGGGGCTATATAGCTCAGTCGGCTTTACCTGGTGGTAACATTTAAACTTATATTCTCCGGCACAATTAGAATTGCGGCACAATTCGCGTGATGAAGATGGTTGTAGTCACCAGCGTAACGTCGTACTCGATTTGTAAATGTCGTGGATTTACTCTCCAACGTACAGCCGGTGTGCTGAAGTAGTAACTAATTGGCACGGTCTCGATTTAAAGCTTTCGTGACTGCAGGGATTCATCTTCTTGGTTATTATGTTTTATTTTTATTATTGTATTACTTCCCTTCTACGTGACTTTACCGAAAGAACCAAGAAGATAATTGTCACGGTTTTTTAAGTGACAAACATTACTGATTGGCTGTGTCGGGTGGTGGCGGGTTTAACGACACGTTTATATTTACGCGATCTAACCCAAAACACATTTTACTATGAATATAGTTTAATAGTTTTAAATAGTCTCGTGTCCTTTGCCTGGGGGCTCCATCGTTCGGTCCTGACCACCTTCCACGATCCCTGACCTACAGCGAAGTGTCCAGCCCAAAACCATAACACGTTTATTTTGAAATCTTGAGTTAAGTTTTCGTGACTGCAGGAATTCATATTCTTTGGGTCTTTCGGTAAAATTACGTAGATAGGTTCAAATAAAATAACAAAAAACTACTCGTAGTTTTGGGTTAGCTCGCGTAAATATAAAAACTACTTGTAGTTTTTTTATTATTTTCTTTGAACCTATCTACGTGACTTTACCGAAAGACCCAAATAATACGTTTGTTTTTCTTGTGTTTTTTATCTGGACGGTCGAAATGACATCTTCAATGTGCGTGAGCAACAGACGGCTGCGCCAATGCCGTCGCGTTGTGAGACGCGGCCGCTCCATTGCGGATCACGTTCGTGACTCGCATCGTCGCAGATGGCACGGAGAGTTAAGGGACATCATTGTGCCCGGCCCGCCTGAGACTCTCTGCAAAGTTACTCGGGGTAAACAGCGGCACAATAGTGCCTTATATCTCTAAAAAAAGTCGCTGCTTCAGTGCACTTAGACAATAGATCAACAAGTTAAGGCAAAACAAATAGTCTTTTTTTATCTGGTGTTGAGAGGGAAATATAATCTCGACGTTTCCGCTCACTTGCAGCGCTTAGTTAAAATATAAGTTTTAACCTGTAATTAGTTGTATATATGTATATACGAGGATGAGCTGCAATAGTGATGGACTGACCTCGTTAGAGCTCTCCGTAACTAATGTTCAGACGTGTTGAATATCTTACAACTGTATAATTGGTGTGCACTCTTAAAAACCCGTCCAGCATTTACATTGAGACATTGTTCAGTTGATATTCCAAATACTACTGCACGTGAGATCGACCTACGTGCACAGGATATAGGCCTATATATAAGGCTTATGATGAGTACTAATGTATTCTTTGTTCATGGTTTAAATATGAATCCCGGCTTTTATAAATACATTTGACCTCGTTTCGTTAGTGACGTTTGTTGGTACACGTCATAATAAAGTAGCCGCAATTGGCACGAACACTGTCGAATAACAGAAGTAAACATCTTTAAAGAGTATGCCTCGACCAACGTTTCGGACAACGGTCCTTATTCAGAACGGATGATTCGGTGATGCTGCTGTTGTTGCTGCTGCGTTGTCAGTGGTACACGCACACACACAATAGAATAACAACAATAATAATATTATATAAGAGCCGCCACATTGGCGAGATGTTAACTACCTCGCCGGGTATACAGGAGGGCGTGGGTTCGATCCCGAAACCCGTGTATTTGTCTCCGGGTCCTCACAATTGTTGCTCCGCATTTAGAAACACGCGTTGAAAGCATTTGGCTGCTGCTCTACATTTCCACGTGATGATAAGCCACTTGGTTGAGCTATCATTTGTGATTGCCAGGTTGCTTCTGAAAGATTGCTACATTGCTCTCCCCGTGGTCGCGTGGATGTTTCTCCAACTCCTCCGGGTTTTCCCTCCGCAATTCAGAATCGACATCACGCGTTTAGAGTATTTGGCTGCTTTGAATGTTCACACGATGATGAGCCACTTGGTTGAGCTATCATCTGTGGTAGCCAGGTCGCTTCTGAAAACAAGCTATATAGCTCAGTGGGCCTTACCTGGTCAAATAAGCATTAATTTAGTTTCAATAAATTACATTTACAAATCTCCGCCTTTCCCCAATCCACGCAAAGCACGGTCCATCATTCGTCAGTAACACTGTGTGGCCGTAAAAGGAAAGACAAAAATGACAACCGCTGACGATTCGAGCAATGGCCCTCTTTTAATTTTACTTGCTGTCAAAGGAGACCTATTCTCTGAAACGTCGCTCTCTTACATAGTTGTGTTTTCCTATTACGGTCACAGTGCTGTTGACGGACGCGTAGATTTGTTTATGTACTCCTAAAATAAAAAAGATATAGATGTAACTTCGCGTCTACAGAATTATCCGTTTTGAATGAGATGACGACAAATTTGCCGAAGCATGTTTAAATGACAAAACGGCACATTGCAGTTGTGTTCATGGCAGCCATAGCGATAAGCTTTCACAACAACGTAGTTGCTCGCCTTTGCCGCGTAGAAGCATTCACTTATTATTGGTTTTATTTTTTATTCAAATCAAGAGAGGGCGAAAAAATATTTACACAGGGTTAATATACACCCCCCTGTATCAAGACGCTTCAATATATTAAATAATATCAAATATGTTTTGCTTCATTGTATCAGGCAAGGCCCACTAAGCTACACAGCTCTACGTGGCCAATTAGATCACTGAGCGTGCTACTTGCTGTGGGTTGGACACCGGAGTTCCCGAAAAAAAACTAAACCACCAAAACGAGAAGACAACGCCACCGCTGTCACTGCCATCTCGTTAGGCCGTTGGGAGATTCACGAATGTCTCCGTGATCCACCAATCGCTGGCTCCAAGGCGCTGTCTCACACAGTCGCAAGCCAACGCACCCGGTAATTGCCAGCTGCTGCAGCCAATGCTTAGCCGGGCAGTGGTGTGTTTAGTTCTGCACGTGGCTGGCCCTGTGATCAATCCTCAGCACCGTGAAGGCAGCAGCGAGTGTTGTTGGGTCGCCGCACACACACATGTTGCTGTGAAACTCCCTTCCTGATACCCGAGGGCGTCCAGGAGGTGCCGTGCCCCTGGACTCGCCAACAGAAGGCGGTACAGCAAGTGGACTAATCGCCATCGGTTTCTATCTTTACGGGGACATAGTGTTTTCGCTACCTCGCGCAAGGCGTGGGGTTTTCTCCGTCTGCTCCGTTTCGCTCCCCACTTGTAATAATAAACAGCATTTTTTTTTTATAAAATGTATAAAGCCGCGATGCAGCAGCAGGACCCTCTTGACAAAGGCTGCATACGTGACGCAAATTATTTCTGTTGTGAACGCACGTCCGGGTGCTTGGCCACTCACCGAGGGCCGAGGACATGTTGGCGAGACCGTGGTTGAGCGCTCCGCTGCTGTAGGGCGGACTGTAGTAGGGCGCCGCGTGATGGTGGTGGTGGTGGCCATAGGGGCCCATCCTCTGGTCGGAGAAGCCACCGTCTGCCGGGCCGCCGAGCACGGCGGCCCTCTGGTAGTCCATCTGCGCCCACGTCGGGTAGAGCGGCGACGGGGTGACCTGGCACTCGGCGGGCGAGCGCTGGTACTGATAGGCCGAGGGCGCGGTGCCGACGGCGTGGGGATGATGGTGGTGGTGCGGGTTGTGCAGGTGCTGCTGGTGCCTGCCCGCCATCAGCGCCGGCACCGAGGTCGGCAGGGAGACCGGCAGAGAGGCCTGCTGCTCGGACCCCCCGTGGCCGCTCAGCGATTGTGGAATGTAGCGCAGGGGGTCGAGCGTTGGGGAGTCGCGGTCGAGGGCCGATGGCGTAGTCGGCATCGACACTTGGTCGGCGTGGAGCGGATAGGAGCGCGCGCCGAAGATCGGCTGCATGGAGCCCGGCCCGGGGAAGCTCAGGTTCCCGTGGAAGACCATCCCCATGGGAGGTCGCGCGGGATCCTGCAGCAGCCCTACCTTCTCACCAGGGGTCTCTGCGCCTTTGTAGTCCTGATCCATTCACTCGCACTGCCGCGCACAGCGAGACGCTGCTCGCCTCGCCGTGTCCGTGACTTGCGAACGGAGGGTTCCCCGCGCTCGAACGCAAGGGTTCTGTTGTTTCTTTCTCTTTTTTGGTAACTCTTCAAAAAAACCCCTAAACACTCCACGAGCTTCTCTCCTGCTTCCTCTCCCTCCTCCTCCCGGAGTTGGTGGTGCGTAAGTTGCGGTGCGGCTCCGTCACGGAGTTGAGGCTTCCTTCGCGGCCGTCCCTATTGATTCGCGCGGCGCGGCGAGAGATGCCGCTCGCCTGTGTCTGGTCAAAAATTGACTCGAAACCGAGAGAGTGACGCGCAGAGCAAACACCGCGTCCGACTAAGAGTCGAGCAACGGGGGCAATTCGTCACTGAGCGCAATTTGCAGGAACCTTCATTCCCACCGCCGGCGCTGAGATCTCTTTCAAAATTGCCGAGCGAGTTTTTTTTTTACGACCTGGCGCGACTTCAAAGAGCGAATATAACGGCTGCGGCGACTTACCTACTCCGAGATGGAAGCAAATGTCAAGGACAGTCGCCGCAGCTTTGCGCACGCGCGCGCGCACGCACGCACCTGAGCCGAGATAGGCGGAATGGGTCACGCAAATCAGTAAAGCGACAGAACACACAGAGAGAGAGAAAAAAACACCCTCACCGAGTTCCGCCTCCGGCAGAGGGCAAAGGCGAAACGTTTATACGCGGGGGTTTTGCTTTTACAGCGGACTTCCATCCCACGGATGCAGGAACGAAGGCGAGGTGAGGTGGAGTTCACGCGAATGTTCATCGGTGAATCGACGCGCTCGGGGACACTTTGCGTTCACGCGCGCGTTACCGCCGGCGGTGTTGAGGTTAACGCTTATGCTGTATCTTATCATCATCATTATTGTTGTTGTTGTATTATTATTGTTGTTTCGTTGGAAACTTATGGCGGTGCTCGGAATGAAAATGTTGTTGTCTGTTGGGGTTGTTGATGTTGTTTGTTTGTAAAGCACATCGGCGCCACTTGCTTACTGGGAGATGTGAATCTGCGTGACGGTTGCGCTTTGCGATGAGTTTTGTAATATTGCGCACGGACATTAATGACGGTGGCGATGTGAAATCATCGTGGTGGTGGTGGTGGTAGTGGTGATGATGATGACGTGTAACCAATAGTAGCACGTGCAATCGTGATAAATGCAGAATAAGTGTGTCTGTACAACTATGACCGTGGCGGCGATGATGAACAGTCTGGACGAGAATTAACGCACTCGCATGCTGAGTACGATTATGATGACGATTATGATGATGATGTCGATTATGATGACGATTAATGACGACGATGATGATGCTTATGATGACGACGATTACGATGACAATTACGATGACGATTATGACGCCGATGATTGCCTTCTTCCACAGGTATTTAGCATCGCTCGACCGAGGACCCCCAAACAGTAGCGTGACGATTTACGGTCAATTAAAACCGACTCCAAACACGACGGACGGTTAAGCGACTCCTCACCCCGCCTCCCTCCCTTGCGGAGGTGATCTCGGGGCCACGCCGCTGCGTCTGAAATCATAAAATGCAATCAATCATAAACCCAAGAACAGGAAGGAGGAGGAGTAGGAGGAGGATAACAAGAAGTTGGAGAAGTCTTTTTTGTTTGTTTTTTTACTGCCACGGCGCACACCCATCGCCCACCCGAGCCCAGTCTTGTAACGCTGTCATAAAATCCATCAGCGAGCAAGGTAAGAGTCATGCGGACAAATATTTAGCCACCGGGCCATAAAAAAAGAAAGAAACTCCCCCCGACCCAAACTCCACTCCCTCCCGTTCACCCACTCACAGAGAACCGGCGGCTACCGGCGCTCGCTCGGGATTAATATTTAAAACGGGAGCTTCAAAGAGCGCAGGGTGAAAACCCGCGACTTTTTTTTTGCCGGTGCAGCCAAACACCCCC
The DNA here is from genome assembly GCF_965212315.1 of Lampetra planeri. Taxonomy (NCBI): domain Eukaryota; kingdom Metazoa; phylum Chordata; class Hyperoartia; order Petromyzontiformes; family Petromyzontidae; genus Lampetra; species Lampetra planeri. Next base: position 27,302,446 of record NC_136107.1, read on the forward strand.
CGCCCCCCCCCTCCTCCACCCTCCCCACCTCCACCCTCCCCCTTCCACCCCCCCCTCCTCCACCCCCCCTTCACCCCCAACCCCCCGGATTGGCGAGAGAAGAGCCCAGCGTGGCTCTGCTTGTCGCACGGTAGAGCGACGCTCATAAAACCTCGTGGCCTTCCCAAACACACACACACACACAAAGACAAATATCCCCACCCAGCCCCCCCGGGTGTAGCCTCAATGGACATTTGGGGCAAGTGCTGGTGAGCGTGCAGCAACCACGCTGTGAAGGCCAGCAACCGGCACACAACCGTGTGGCCAACATACACAGCAGCCCGATCGACCGACCGCCCGCCCGCCTTTGTCTCTCCAGTGACGATGTTTACACGCAGTACCAACGTGCTCACATTTGAGGCTGAGTCAGCCTAGCGGAGGCCCAGGACCGCTTCAGATAAATCGCCGCCGGTTGTTTGTGGCAGCCGTGAGCGGGAATCGAACTCGGGTGGCCGGGTTTTGTGGCGCGAGCGCCGGCACTGCCGCTCCCTCATACAAAGACAAAGACCCCCCTCCCCCCGTGTAGCCTCAACAATACTTTTGGGGCAAGTGCTGTTAGCGAGTTGCACTGATGAAGGTCGCCACGGCACACGACTGGGCCGCCTTTGTCCTCCCCCCATACTCACACACACACACGCGCACACACGAGCACACACGCGCAGCCCGCGTGTAGAATGATTGCGGCGAGTGCTTTACTGCGTTAGTGAATCAGAGTCAGACTATGTATCTCCTTGGTTCTTTCGGTAAAGTCACGTAGAAGGGAAATAATAAAATAATAAAAATAAAACATAATAAAATAATATAATAATATAATAAACTAATATAATAATATAATAATAATAATATTTAAAAAATCAGACTATGTATTTAGACAGGAGGAATCCGATGAGCTACGATGCTCTTTTTCACAGACGTCTGTGAAACGGAGCACGGCGGGAGTGTTGTGGACAATAGCCCCAACAGGACAATGGGTGCTGATTGTATTTTGGGACTAAAGATTTCACTCGCCCAAGATGAAGAAACAAAAAAAAGAGGGTGCAAAGTGGTCAGATGGCTGACGTTGTGTGTGGCCTGGAGTCGAACCCGGCTGGTTCTGGACCGTGGAGCCGCGAGCTACTGCCTCGCCGCTCGCTCTCACTCACACACGTGTGACATGAAGAAGGGTCATTGTTTGAAACGTCGTCGATTTGAATTATATTATTTTTTATTTGAGGCAGTGTTGTTCACAAGTTGTTGTTGAGCTTTTGCATTTAACAAAGCCAAAGATCCCCCGTGTAGTATTAGCAGGCTGTTGGGGCAAGTGCCGAAACGGCACACGACAGGGTGGGTGGCCAGCACCACGACAGGCCATGTCTGTCTCCCCCAGTGGCGATGTTTACTGCACACCGCACCAGGTCCTCATTTGAGGCCGAGTCGACCTAGGGCAGGCCCAGGACCTGTTCAAATAATCGTCATCGATGTTGGTGGCCGCGAGCGGGAATCGAGCTCCGGTTCGACAGGTTCGTAACGCTCCGTGCTAACCGCCACACGACGGCTCCCCACCAACACCAACACACAGCCGCCACTCGCCACTAAGCGACGGCGACGTCACCACGGCTCCTGTGCCAGGCCAGGTGCACTTTTAGGCCACGCGCATTGTCGAAGGCTCGCTGATAGGAGGTCTTGGGACTGAGACGACCAGTAGATGCACCACCAGCTGTACCCCCTACCGTGCCAACTTGCTGTATTTTAGCTGCCCGGCGCTCCGCTCGTTGTTGTGAGCGTCGCTCCTCTGCCCTCAGTTGTTGTTGGAGGTCGACTGCCTCCAACTGCCCAGTAGCAGCTTCCTTCACGTTCCCCACACACCCTCATGCACAATCACGGACATAAAACAAACCCCGCTGCAGGCAGAGCCGCCGCACGGACGGCTGGGGCGAGTGAACACCTTACTCAGACAAAGACAAAGCTCCCCCGTATAGCCTAGGGCAGACTGCTGGGGCAAGGGAGCAGCCTACTCAGACCAACACAAAGACAAAGCTGCCCCGTTGAAGCCTTGGGCAGACTGCTGGGGCAAGTAGTGTTAGCTAGTGCCTATGATGGCCTGCGAGACACACTGGTAGTTTCTGTGGCCATCACAACTAACAGAGAGAGAGACACACACAAACATACACACACACACACACACGCCTGACGCACACACTCACTCAGCCGTGTAGGGGCGTCGCGCAACTTATGGGGACGCTACAAAAAAAACTGCCACTTTTAACTCCTCCTTTAAAGGGTCACGTAAATGTCATGCAAATCCTTGCGGCTTTGCGCCGTAAAATTTTAGATTTTACAAAAAAAAATCACCATTCTGCGTTTGCTTTTAAAACGAATGGCCAACAAACAAAAGAGACGCCAGGTCGCGCTCGCGACAGAGGCAATTCCGTCGACGCAAACGTCTCGGCGAGGTCGATCTCATCCCGCTGGTCAACTCAAGGAGACTGCCGAACCGCGCAATGAGACGACGAGACAAAGACCCCCCGTATAGCCTCCGCAATACTTTTTGGGGGCAAGTGCTGTTTGCGAGTAGCACCTACGAAGTGCCAGCACGTCCCACGGAAGAGGGTCGGTTGAGGGGGGGGCGACACCCGCGCTCGGCCGCCTTCATCCCCCCTCGTGGCGATGGATGTCCGCACGTCGCGCCAGGTGCTCGTGTGAGGCTGAGCCGGCCTGGGGTGGAGGCCCAGAAACCGGTTCGGATCATCGTCACGGGGTGTTGGTGGCCGCCGTGAGCGGGAGTCGAATCGAGGAAGACACGAAGACAAAGATGCCCCGTATAGCCTGTTAACAGACTGTTGGGGCAAGTGCTGTTGGTGAGCACCTATGAAGGCCGGAACGGTACACGAGGCGGTGGGCTGACCGGCACCACGCCCGACCGCCTTTGTATCCCCAGTAGCGATGTTTACACACCGCACCAGGTACTCATTTGAGGCTGAGTCGACCTTAGGGGAGGCTCGGAACCGGTTCAAACTAATCGCGACCGGTGTTGGCTGTGAGCCGAAATCGAATCGAGGAAGACAAAGACAAAGATCCCCCGTATAGACTTAACAGACTATAAGGGCAAGTGCTGTTAGCGAGCACCTATGAAGGCCGGAACGGTCCACGAGCGGGTGGGTGGCCAGCACCACGCCCGACCGCCTTTGTCTCCCCAGTGGCGATGTTTACACACCGCACCAGGTACACATTTGAGGCTGCGTAGACCTAGGGGAGGCCCAGGACCGGTTCAGATCATCGTCACTGGTGTTGGCCGTGAGCGGGAATCGAATCTAGGAAGATGCACACATACACACACCCTGCCTACGGGATATCGACACGCAGGTGAAGAAGCACCTCAAGGAGTGTACAATCAGCTACAGTGCAGGCAGTAAATGTTTCACCTTTATTGGAGCGCCTCTTGACAGTAAAACGTCATAAAGCGTGCACACGTGATCCGATCTTGCTTCACGAAGTGATGCCATATTTACACGCACACTTCCGTTGAGGGTTCTTCCCGCCGCACTATTGACGGACTCTGCTAATATATCCAGGGACGTTGTCGATTGTTTGTTTGTTGTTTACGATTATTAATAATAATATCGCATTTGAAAAGATGCGAGCGATACAAATTTGGGGCCGGTACAGCAAGTTCCGGGAATCGTTTTGTTGGCAGCCCGCTCCACTCATTTCGTTGTTGTTTGTCTTCAAAGGACTACAATCAGCTGAGGCCCGCCTCCCGTGAACCACGTGGACTTCTGTGTCACACCGCCGAGGGCGTCCCATCTCCATGCCGCCGGCTGTGAAAACAGACGCTGCTCCTCTGTTGAGTAGCAGCAGCAGCATCAATTCTAGATTTGAAACTTTCGTGACTGCAAGGATTCATATTCTTAGGTTTTTTCGGTAAAGTCACGTAGGTAAAAAATGTAAAATTAATAAAAGTAAAATAAAATTGTATTTTACTTTTATTTTATTTTACTTTTATTAATTTTATTTTATTTTTATTTTATTTTACTTTTATTAATTTTAATTTTAACTTTTTACCTACGTGACTTTACCGAAAAAACCTAAGAATATGAATAGCAGCAGCATCGTATGGGGGGTGTATGTTTCCTCTCTCGTTACTTGTTATTGTCCCGTCACATTATAATCATTGACTCGACTCCCCTTCCCCGTGCTGTAGCCACGGGTACAACAGTTGCTAGTAGAGTACAATTAACACATGAGGTTACCTTGTACTATAGTGGTAGTGCCTTATGCCGATAATCCCTACTGCAAAGCTAACTTGTATGTCAAATATCGAGTGACAAATTCAGCCCTTATTTAAAATTTTCGCCCGTTGTGTTCTCAAAAATCATGATTATCATCATCATCAGATATATCGGAGCATTTAAATGAACATATTTATTGAGCACGACAGTACATTTTCAGAATTTGTTCAAATAATCGTCATCACCATGATCCTAACTAAATTATTCACTCGTCAAATCAATCATCATCGTCATCCACCGTCACAAATGTAACGACTTGATCACCTCTCAAATGTCGATCAGAACCTTCGTCCTGGAGCAGAGTAGTCTTTGATATAACGATGATGTTATCCTCATCAGCTTTCTAGTTCGCTTAACTTGTTTCTATACTCGTGAGTGCAGCTGCATTTTTTCGTACGGCGCTTTGAGATACTTCGATGTGAGAGAAGCTTTATTAAAATAGAAGTCATTATTATATCACGTATGACCTCACGTGTCCTGAGTTTTGGGCCACCCTGTATATAAATATATATATGGGCGAGCGTTCATTGAGACAAGATCCCCGGCATCCGTCAACACTTTAGTGCGGAATTCGTCAAGCGGATAGGGCGTACCCATTGGAGACGGAGCGATTAAATCAGCTGGTGCTAGGTGGTATCTCTTGCAATCGTTGGGCGCAGTCATCTCGGTCAGTCAACTCATGGCACAAGGGTCTGTCCCGTAACCTCCTGCCAGCGGGCGTTCGACGCTTCACGTGGCCTTAAAGTGCAACCTAGCCTGGCACAAGCGCCGTGGTGACGTCACCGCCACTTAGTGGCGAAATGCGGTTGTTGTTATTACAACTGGGTGGGGAGCGGTGGCGCAGTGGTTAGCGTTGCACTGCGCTACGCACCCGGTGACCAAAGTTCGATTCCCGCTCACGGCCAACACCAGCAATGATTATCTGAACTGGTCTTGGGCCACCCCTAAGTTTACTCAGCCTCAAATTATTCACCTGCTCCGGTGTGTAAAACATCGCCACTAGGGAGACAAAAGCTGTCGGGCGTGATGCTGGCCACCCACCCCCTCGTGTGGCCGTGGCGTCCTTGACGGGTGCTCGCTCACAGCACTTGCCCCAACACTCCTTGCCTTGTCTTTGTCTGTTACAACTGTGAGCGTCTTGGAAATACCTTCATCCAACAGTGGATTTATGATGGCTGCTGCTGATGATGATGATGCTTCATGAACAGGCAATGCGTGTACGGGTAACACCGGCGACGTCCCAACCAGCGCTGCTGGTTGGTACGTCGCCGTGCAGAGATGGAGGGGGGAGGAGGAGGGGCCAGTTGCCCATCCAGGCATTGGAGCGATCTCCACGATTCTGGCGACCTGTGGGAAGCCAAGAGCTAAGCGCGGGGCAGATCTATGGGTCTCTTGTGTGAGTCTATGGGTCTCTGTGTGAGTCTCTGGGCCTCTACGTGTGAGTGTGTGAATCTCTGTGTGACTCGACAGGTCTCTGTGTGAGTCTATGGGTATCTGTGTGAATCTGTGAGTCTCTGTGTGAGTCGATGGATCTTTGTGTGAGTGTTGAGTCTCTGTGTGCGTCTCTGGGACTCTGTGTGTGTGAGTCTCTGTGTGACTCTATAGGTCTCTGTGTGACTCTGTGGGTCTTTGTGTGAGTCTATGGATCTCTGTGTGAATATGTGAGTCTCTGGGCCTCTGTGAGTGTGTGTGTGAATGTCTGTGTGACTCTACAGGTCTCTGTGTGAGTCTATGGGTCTCTGTGTGACTCTGTGGGTCTCTGTGTGAGTCTATGGATCTCTGTGTGAGTCTGTGAGTCTCTGGGCCTCTGTGAGTGTGTGAGTCTCTGTGTGACTCTACATGTCTCTGTGTGAGTCTATGGGTCTCTGTGTGATTCTGTGCGTCTCTGTGGGAGTCTAAGAGCATTCGCCGGGACGAGACCGTCAGGCTGTGATCTTGGCAGGTGGCTGCGTGTTTCCTGTGCAGCAGAAGCAGCAGCTGCGAGCTCTGGCGGATGAGGTTGGGGCGCTTTGGAGAGGTGTGGCTCCGGTGTCATCAGCAACGGCTTTTGGCCACGATGACATCTTGCTCGTTATCAGCATCATCCGCAGCAGCAGCATCAGTCGAGGCCATACGACCAGGATTGACGGAGGTGAACCTTAGACTTGAGACGAAGGCGCCATGACATCGCAGACGCATTGTTCCGGGGCGCTCGCTGAACTCCACACTCGGTCGTATAAACGAGTTGCTCGTTAACGCGACCTATAATAGCTCAACGGAGACATCAAACGCAGCGAGGATTAAAACGATATACAATCCATATATAATTTTATATATATACTGCAATGTCGCGTTGCTGTTGCTATTCCAAAAAAAGGTTCAGAGGATAGCGTTGACGTCATGGGTGAAAGAGGCCAAGCAACGTGACGTTCGTAAGATTTGCCACGTGGCCTTGGTTGTGGTGGCGGAAGTGGTGGTGGTCGTGGTTGTGGTGGTGGTGATGGACGTGGTCTTGGTGGAGGTGGTGGTCGTGGTTGTGGTGGTAGTGGACGTGGTCGTTGTGGTCGTGGTGGAGGAGGCGGTGGTGGTGGTTGGTGGTGGTAGTGGTGGTGGTGGAAGTGGTGGTGGTGGTAGTGGTGGTGGAAGTGGTGGTGGTGGTGGTCATGGTTGTGGTGGTAGTGGTGGACGTGGTCGTTGTGGTCGTGTTGGAGGAGGCGGTGGTTGTGGTTGGTGTTTGTGGTGGTGGTGGTAGTGGTGGTGGAAGTGGTTGTGGTGGTGGTGGTGGTCGTGGTTGTGAGATTAACCTTATGGCGGTACCCTGATGCAGTCATCTTTAGTCTGTTGATGGTCGGCGATGCGGCTATCGACTCATCTCGACGAGCTGTACGCGATGCACCACGACGGTGCGTATCGCGAGCGTTCAGGGTTTCGGCGCAATCGTCCTCGCTGCGTTTCGACATCGCGGAGTGTGGCACTGATTTCGGATTGATTGGTACCCCAGTCGCGGAGTTAAGTACATCCCTGGAAAAAATATTGTCCCAGAAATAAAATATTTTATTGCCTCTTTTGTATTATTTGGCACCCCGAGGAACCGTTAAAGGATCAGGTCACTGTTGTTTTGGCTTTGTTCTCCCCCCCCCACACACAAAAAAATCGACGCGAATGAGAATTCGCAAAACGAGACCCGAGAATCGCGCCTGGAGTGTCTCCCTTCACACACGAGGAGCTTGGCCCGCGAATGGCAATTCCACGTTCCCACGGCGGCAGCAAGTCTATCCAGAAGACAGCCGTTTGTTGACTCCCTACAAACATGAAAAGGCGAAACAGAAAGAATCACGGGCTGAGTACTCTGGACAGTGACTTCGTCGGGTAATATAATTATTATGTTAAGTATCATCAGCCGTGTTCAATAAACTGCTACATAGAGGCATTCCCAATCCACCGCCGTCTCTCACCATCGCTCCGTTTCTTTGTTTGGCGATCGATCTCCGACGCCTTGTCATTTGGCTGCTACTCCTTCATGCGTCTCGACCACTCGGGCGTAAACAAAAAGATAATTCCAGTGACGAATCATTCCCAAGACCAATCACTTGATTTGTTAATGATGCACATTAACCTGATTGTATGAAGTTCCATAACCCGTGCATTCCTCTGTTATGCCTCTATTATATTCTTACGCATGATGGCAGTACAGCAAGGTGGTTCAGGAGCTCGATGATAATGTCATGGTCCAGCTGTTGGCCACAACGAGAGGGCTTTGGCAGAGAGAGAGAGAGAGTTCGTGTCGTGTTTGCGGTTCCTCCTCCGTTGAAGGAGGGCAGACCGCAGTAGTTTACTGCATTGGTCCATAATTTAGGTTGCAGGGCCACACTCTTGCCATGTTTAATACGTTGTATAATATTACGATTGACGTGCCGTGTTTAAGACTAACATCCAAATTCACTTCTGCGGCCGTCTGGAACGCTCTTCCTTCCGATATGAGGAAGCCACTGGAACTATTCACTTTTAAATCATCGTCATCGAGATTGAAAACCTAAGTTCTTGAGAACTGCTTTTTGTATCCAGTTTGTTGTCCTTTCCCCCGCACCCTCGATTTGCACGGTCGGCTACGTACGGTGTGAAAGAAGCTCAACATACACGCATACCAATCGCACATCCCCCCCCCCCCCTTGACAACACCCGTCAGAGTCGCTTCGGCGTGCCAATTCAAACCACGTGCCCAGTGTGCGACAAGCCCCAGGCGGTACCGTGCCAAGTCGGAAATTGTCACGGGGTTATTCTTAGCAACCTTCACACGAGTACCGTGCGAGACGTCGCGGTGCTTCGGCGAGGAGGCGATGCGGTGGGCGCCGCGTGAGTGCTCAGTGCTGCCTCGCCCCCTACCCGTGACGGGCGGCGTCAATGCGGCCTCGGCGCTCACTGCGCAGGCAGGCACCTGACTGCCTTGCCCTCCCCTCTCTTGCCTTCTACTCCCCGGTCTTACCCTGACTTGCACTGCCTTGCCCGCAACCCTCCCCTGCCTTGCACTGTCTTGTCTGCCCCTACCTTACCCTGCCTCATCCTGCCTTGCCCTGCCTTGTACTCCCCTCTCCTGCCTTCTCCTCCCCTGTGTTACCCTGCCTTGTCTTGCCCTGCCTTGTACTCCCCTCTCCTGCCTTCTCCTCCCCTGTGTTACCCTGCCTTGGCTTGCCCTGCCTTGCCCTCAACCCTCGCCTGCCTCCTCCTTGGGGGACTCCTCCTTTGGGGGAGATCCAGGGTGGGGTTGGACACCGCTTGCCAGTGGTGTTATCGGTGGCAGAACATCGAACCTAGGTCACCGGGTATCGCTCACGAGCTGTTGTCGTTCCGATGTCATGGTTCGAATTGGGCAATTAAAACAATATATATAATAATTAAACCGTACATTACTCGATTAGAATCTGCCTCGCAATCATCGGCCCTCTACTGAAAAAAACTTGGCAGAACTTTCTTGAAAAAAAAAAGAGTCTTGCGACTCAGTGAGTCTCTTCTGGTGGCCAAACAAGCGGAATTAAGATATTGAAAGCTAAACTGAAACTGAAAACAATATTTGTTTTATTTGACCAGGTAAGGCACACTGAGCTTTAAAGCTATTTTTCAGAAGCAACCTATCCATCACTAATGATAGCTCAACGAAGTGGGCTTATCATCACGTGGCAATTTATAGCAACAGCCAAATACGCTGAACGCGTGTTTCTGAAATGTGAAGTAAAAGGCGGCAGTACCCGGAGACAAATACACGGGCGGACAACGGGGAGAACACGCAAACTCCAAATATACGACAGGCGTCAGGGTTCGGGATTGAACCCACGGCCTCCTGTATCCCGTGCGAGGGAGTTCACATCTCCTAGCCACCGCCGCGAGATGTTACGCACACGAAGAAGGGAGGTCACATCACTGCGAAATTCCACATTCAAACAGAGGCCGGCGTTATTCTAAGAAAATTTGCTCCAACGTGTGGACTGCCGCGCCCGGAGATCGACTGCACGTTAACACCGGCCAAAAATAATAATATTGATAAACACCGCCACGTAAAATGACAATGACATTATGGTATACATGACACGTGACGTTTCGGCGCAATTGGCTCTTCTTCATGATAGATATCGCTTTGGTAAATGAGGAGAAACCCCCGTCATCGTTGCGGGACTTGTCGAGTTAATGCCGGTGGGAAAATACAAAAAAAAACGAAGATGCGGGTAATCTTTCATGATGCTGACACACAACGGCCTCCTCTTGCGAAATACGTCACGGGATCTTAAACTTCCACTGTGAAGCGGATCTATATATAGATATTGGTTGTACGTGCTCTCATCCTTTAGCACACACCCGCGCTATTAACGAGGGCGGCCGCCTGGCTGAGAACCGCTGTGAAAGAAAATTGCGACGTGCGTTCCGTCACGTTGCTCCTCGCGTGTCATCCCCCAAATGCAAATGTCGCGGACGAGAATCATTGACAGCCTCACGGGGCGACGCGTTCCCATCTCAACTCGTCACGCACCGCCCGTGAGCCTCGGTCGTGTCAGCGATTGATATGGTTTCCCGTCGGAAGCTTGGCGCTGATGTGGCCATCCTAAACCTGCGCACTATGATAATAAAAACAAAAAATGTGTAATGATTAGTTGCACATATTGTGTCATCGTTCATGCAAAATAATTGCATAACTCACAATCGCCGAGTATGGGAAACCACAGACCAGGCTTCAAGGCTGCCGTGCGGTGAGTCGGCCGCTACCAACAGTTGCTCTGCAGTTCTCTACATATCAAGATGTTTTCAGACAATTAGTGCAGTTTCTTTTATACAAGTGGCGGGGGGGGGGGCAGACCCCACGCATGCGAGAGGGCAACGCTCTATCCTGCATAGAAGGTCCACATGATAATAGTGACAGATGGTGTTAGTGACAGATGGGTATTCGTCCACACTTTGCTGTAACTGCATTCTGCTGGCCAGCCAGGGGGTATCGCAACCTCTCCAAATGTTCCCCGGCAAGGAGGAGTTGTCTCGCCACGTCCGATCCACGAGCCCCATCGCGAGGACAGTACACGGACGTGGCCATCCGTAGGCATTATCATAGCGTGCGGTGGGGGGCTGGGGGGGGGGCTGGGGGGGGGCTGGGGGGGGGCTATAATGGGGAAAGAACTGGCGCGATGTTTCAGAGACGAGTAGAGATTCTTGGGTCTTTCGATAAAGTCACGTAGATAGGTTCGAAAGACCCAAGAATAAGAATTCCTGCAGTCACGAAAGCTTTGAGTCAAGATTTCGAGAGATAATCTGTGTGGTAGTTTCACTCTGGGGGGTGGGGGGCTTCACCCACGTGGGCAAAGTTTGGGAGCTGTTTTCTAATTTGGCAAAATTCGGAGCCGTTACGCCTGTACGCGTGGCCTCACAATGATGGTAACGTGCGACTAAGAAAGGTATTCTCAGTGTGTTTTTTTTTATTTAATAGATACACATATATATAGTTAAATCGTGAGAACCGCTGATACACTTCCATGTTTCGAGGTTCAAATCCTGCTTGAGGGTTGACTGGACACACCGTCCCTGCGTGGTTGATCCAATCAATAATAAGCACTCCACTTCACGCGTGGCGAAGTCCACAGTGGTCGACCTACGGAGAAAGAGACTCGCTCCCATCCACAGGAATGTGGAATTGTCACCGCTGGCTCTGCGGCGCCGATATCCCAATTGTTCACTTGAGGAATTCACCCCGACCTTGATCTTGTTAATGTATTCTCTCCCAGCTGGTGGGACCAGTTGTGCCGTGAAGGGAGTAACTCGATTTGATCTTTGTAACATCCTTCTCGTGGTGGTGTGACAGCATAATCCACTTCCCGTCACGTCACGGTTTTGTTGTCTTATGGGGCGTGGGTTTTTGACCTCATGGAGCATGTGTATGTATGTATGTTGAACTTCTTTCGCACCGTACGAAGCCAACCGTGCTAAACGGAGGCGCGGACGAAGGACAACAAACTAACCATACAAGCCAGTTCTATGGAAGTGGGCTTTCTATCTAGATTTAAAAGACCATAGCTCCAGTGCCTTCCGAATATCGGAGGGAAGAGCGTTCCAGACGGCCACAGAAGCTCATCAGAAAGCGCGCGATGCGGTGATCGTCTTTGCTCGATGACTTAGCCAAAAGGCGATGACCATCATCAATACTCTAGGTCCCTGGTTTCGGTCCGGTCAAAGTGATCGCTAACTCGACATTTCACAAGGGCGTTTATACTAAACTAAGGTGTCGTGTCTGAGGGACGCATTTCTTGGACTCCAACTGGAGTTACAAAGCAAAGAATGGCTCTCCGAACCAGTTATATTTTAAGGCGGACAGGGATCACGATGATGACATACAGAGGCCAAGGAGAGGACGTTGGAAGAATGCTCTGTTGGAAAACGAGATTTAATAATGAACGGCAACAGGACAACTTTCCTCGAAACAGTTTTTCCAATCAGTGTATATATGTCTATATGTATAACCTGTTTATGACGTGACTTTTATGGAACTGAAACCAATTCTACTGAAAGTGTGCACTCTCAGAAGACATTTGGGCCCACGGTTTGTGTAAAGAACACTGATTTGTTTAATGTATTTTCACGTAGAGGGACGCAAATACGAGGGAGTATCTATTTCGCAATGAGACGGAACAGACAAAAAAACCCGTGGCCACTCACGAAAGAGAGTGGTCGAACCAAGAGCAGAGGGTGTGCAACGAGGCATTGGAGCGGCGCGTGGTGGAATTCCCAAAGGGGTCCTTCCCCGCAACTTCAAGACATCGCATTGACCGTGGCGAACGGCAAGTTGCGCCTTTGGCGAGGGAACACGGTCGCTGGGGGGTGGGGGGGTCGATGGCCGGCTGCGTTGTGGAGAAAACTAAAGACGGAGGAAGGGCAGCCCGAAGGAGGTGAGACGATCACGGCGAGCGGAGAGAGACGCACGTCCTTCCCGCGGAGATGGAGCGATGGAATCGACGCGAGCTACAGGTGGAGTTGTGGCGTCGCAGATCCAAGAGAGATCGCCGCGGGTTGGGGACGCACAGATAGACCACGTGTGTGTGTGTGCGTGTTGGATTTCTTTCGCACCGTACGTCGCCAACCGTGATAATCGGAGGTGCGGGGTAAGGACAACAATCTAAACACAATACACGTTGTATACTGCACTAAGAACTACACTACGATACACTACACTATACACTATGTATGTATGTTTAACTTTCTTCGCACCGTACGTGGCCAACCGTGCTAATCGGAGGTGCGGGAGAAAAACCAACACCAAAAAAAAGACACGCGCGTGTGACAGCATAATCCACTTCCCGTCAGGTCACGGTTTTGTTGTCTTATGTGGCGTGGGGTTTTGACCTTATGGAGCACGTGTATGTGTGTTGAACTTCTTTCGCACCGTACGAAGCCAACCGTGCTTAACGGTCTCGGATATGCGTGACCTTGTGACATTTGCTGTTGTTGCTGCTGTTGTTGTTGCTGCTGTTGTTGTTGATGCTGTTGATGCAGTTGCTGTGCTTCGGCGTGAGACCACGATGGAGTCATCCTCAGACTATGCGCGAGCTGGCAATTGGCCGCCGTGTGCGTTGCGCGCAACGCCCTCTCCCGAGACGCCTGCTGCTGCCGCTATTCAAAAAACAAAAAGAACCCACCACGTGTCGTCACCATCGCTGCGATCGTCGGCATTGTTATTGTGAGAATCCTAAAGGCCGTCTTCCAGGCGCCGTCGCCGTTAGTTTATTTTACTCGGCAGAAGAGATCGTTCCCAGCTCTTTATTATTTTAGTTTATTCCACGACGCGGCATCGACGCCGGCCGTCCCGAGCTACGCGCCGCGAGCGGCGACTTTTGGCTCGTGAAAAAAAAAGAAACAAGCGACAGGGATAATCGTGTTTACGCTTCGTTGTAAAACTAAATAGATACGCAGACAATGCGTCGCCTTCGTATCTTTGCGTGTCTCTTGCACACAATATTACTAGAGAGTTACTTTCTTTTTATGCAACCCATCGCGTTTAGAACCGTGACCATATCTTTTTTTAGGAGGGACTTGGGTCACAAAAAAACGACAAAAGTGTTCACGGACCAGACGTGACGGGTTGCCATCTCGCAAAATCCGTCAACTCAGCGTCTCGAGGGGTGCACTTGACCTTGAATGTCCCCCGAGCTCTAAACACGACGCCACTGGAAGTTACGATTCGCTCTGGGCACCCGGTCCAAAAGTCTGTGCCAGGAAATACCGCAAATACCAGCAGAACTCCATAAAAGAAAGTAAATAAAATAATAAAATAAAATAAATAATAAATAAATGTACTAATTTAATAATAGAATACGACGTTTCGATTGCAACACATGCAGTCGTCATCAGGTAGAACTAAATTTGAGAGAGACAAGACACAAACAGGGAGACACACAGACTATCTGTGTGTCTCTCAAATTTAGTTCTACCTGATGACGATTGCTTGTGTTGCAATCGAAACGTCGTATTCTATTATTTAATTTATTTCCTTTCTACGTGACTTTACCGATAGAACCAAAGAGTAATCCCTGCAGTCACGAAGGCTTCAAATCAAGTTAGAACTCCATAACTCTATCTGCCACGTACGGATCAGATTAGAATTTGGTCCATCAGCCTATCAGCTTTCCAGACCAATCTTATTGTTGAAGCGAGCCGATTCTCTTTCGGCGTTTTGCTATTGTTGCGTTTTCGACCAACCATAATTATCACAATTATCTAGGTGATGGTGTGAGGGTTTCCGCGTATAGAGGAGCCATACGCGTCGTCGTTCGCAGGGTGCGCCTGCGGTGGAATTGCGTTTAGACGATTGCCCGTCTAAGTGTTTGGTACCTGGGACAAAAAAAGCTGCACATTCCGGAGAAAACCCCCCCCCCCCCCAGTGCATCCCATGGGATAACACTCACCGCTTCGCACGGAAATATATTCAATAATCTATTGAGGGTACTGCTATCTCCTGGGCACCTCGCAATGAACGCGCGATTTTATTTACCCAACTACAATAAAATCTACATGTATCCAAATCGGCACTAGTCTCCCGTAAATCACGTGGCTTCTGTGTGGCCACCACCACCACTATTCTGTATATCTCTACATATGAATCAGCTCAAGCCTCTTCTAAATCACGTGCCTTCTACGTGCCCCCCCCCTCCCCCCACTGTGAGTCCCTCCCCTCTCCACGCCCACTGTGAAAACAGACGCTGCTCTGCCGTGCAGCAGCATCGAGACCCTCATGTAACCACTTCCTCCACATCCTCATCTCTCCTGACGCCTCTGCGCCTGTCTCTGCGTTTCTTTTCCATCCTTTTCCTCAGATTCCCAATTTTATTATCTTTTCTCGTCCCTCTCGTGTTT